>NC_053407.1:11103356-11292448 GCF_016859285.1 Xiphias gladius | reverse complement strand
ATGAATAATGTCTCATGACATTACAATTATCTGGGTTAATTTTACTTCAGTGCTAACAAAGCTTTGATGACTGCCTCCCCAGACAGGCAATCTACAAACAGAAAAACATATTCTCTTGCATTCAACTCTTCACAGCTATGATGAGTATGCCCACTGCATTACAGACTGCCCACTATAAATACCTGGATGACCAGGAGGGTCCTGATGTATTCAGTAAATCTGACCTGTCTTGTTTCCAGGACAACCAGAGCACACCACCTCATCCTCATCCTCCCTCATTTCACACCTTCAGTTAACCTGGTCTGAATGTGACTGGCTACAATCAGAGTTCACAAACAGGATAATGTATGCGTAGTCATGTAATTTACATACACACATGCGATTGATGAATGCCAATTCAAACTGCATCTTTTGCTTAATTGTCATTTTGACGCTGTGGAATTTTCTAGTCTTGGACAAATCAAAAACAGACCTCACATCTGTCAGAACTTTCACAACCAGAGCAAAGTAAAAAACAATGAAGAAACACCGTGAAGAAACACCGTGAAGAAAGTCAAACATCAGCTTTTAAAAGGTCAAAGAAAGGAGAAGCGAGAATGACAGAAGGAAAGAGCGACGGGAAGGGGAAACCAATAGCTAAAAAAGAGCATCATGGTTCCAATCCTACAGCCATTTTACAAGCCAAGACAGTGGACATCTGTGTACGCTGGTGGGTGCACACGTCCCAAATCACAATAAAACACGTTCCAAGAGACAGGCACACAAGCAGAAATTAAAGCAGGTCTTAACCATATGCATACTCAAAGGTTTTAAATCAGATCTTTCACAAATCCTCCACACTTTAGGTCCAAACAAATACAGTCATTACATTGTGACCGTGTAAGATAATTTTAGTGTTCCATATGATTTCAAAACCACATTCACAGATGGGAATATGGTCAGAGAAAACAAGGAATCAGCCTATTTGCCCCAAACAACAATGGAAGAGAATTTTCAAAATGCCTGAGGGCTCGACAGACCTGAACAATCACATTTCAGCACACTCTGTGAATACCCAAACCGGTAGTGTTATTTATTAACCCAAACCCTGGAACAGAGGTAGCTTTCCTTACCTCAAAGACATACAACATATAGACAAACCCTTCCTCAGGAATCAAAACACCACCAATGATGTTAGCAGTAAATCGAAAAACAGACGCAGTCTGTCCTTATCTCCTCTCAGATGAGGGTTGAAATGTTTTTAATCTACTGACCAAAAGGTGCAGTGTTGTTTCCTTGAATCCGGCACACCTGCTTCCTGAATGTGTGTGCATATTTCTGTCAGTGTGCTAGTGCGTGACTGTGTGACTGTGTGTGTGTGTGAGACTGTGTGTTTGTGTGTGTGTGTGAGACTGTGTGTGTGTGTGTGTGTGTGTGTGTGTGTGTGTGTTGGCAACGGCTGAGTTGCTGCCGTCTCTTTCTGGGTGGTGTATGGTTCACATTCTACTCCATCTTCCTGCTCCCCTGTCAGTCATGTGATCATATGAGCTGCTATGACTGGCTTAGAGAATAGCAGGAGAGGAGGGAGAGCTGGGACGGATGGTAAGAGGGTGTGTTCAGCAACGGAGGAGGTAATAAGAGGAGGAGAGTGGTGGAGAGGAAGGGATTTCTAATGTAGGATTTTAATTGTACATAAACAGCGATCCACAAATTCAAGTAGAAATGGGAAAAATGATAACTGGGATAACTGATGCATGAAAAAAAAAAAACACTGCAAAAAAGACAAGCAGAAGCAAATGAAAAAATATTACATATTTATGACAAATAATACAATCACTGCATATACAAAACAGGGTAAGATTTCCTATAAATAGAGTTAATAGCTATTAATAGAAAGCTATTAATAGAAAATACATACACACCAATGTTTAAATACACCATTCTATTTAAACATTTGAAGTTGCTGATAGCTGTGTAGCAGTCTTGTTACACAACAATTAATTAATTTTGGGTCACGTTCCTAGTTCGGCACAGCCACAGTCGTCTACTGTCCATCACCTAATGGGGGTTAGCTGCCTTGCTTAATGGTAAACTATTTACACGTTCGATTTCTCAGTGAACATCGTCACTTCTCAGGCTACTATTTCAGAATCTATATTTACATTTAAAACTCTACTAATAAAGCTGAATATTTTATAGACAATACAGGATATCAGGGCCTGACAGGTGACAACATGACACCATAAAAAATGTTTTGGAAGACATTTACACACTCCTCAAAGAGTCCTCTATCCTGCTAGTATAATAAATATTCTAGCCAGTGTCCAGTAAAAGGACAATGTGCTACTTTATACACTCAACAAAGCAAAGCTGATTTTTAGAAGTTCACTGGATCCAGTGTTCAAATGTAAAAAAGATGATTATATGAGAGGATCAAACTATGGCAACATCACATGATGCTCACACTGTTCAGTGCAAGAGAGAAGAGTCATACTGCTGCTATGCAATTAAACCTCATTTCATTAATGAAATTAATAAACACTCTCTCTGTCTCTCTTAACGTCACACACACAGTATAGACACAAAGGTAGGCCTACACTTAGCATGAATGATGCATGTGGCTCACCTTCACTAACCAGGCAAAATAAAACAGTGACTGAATAATTTGACCATAGGAATACTAAAGAGAGATTGCATATGCAGGGCAATGGTTTTTTAAGGATGTTGAAAAGTTATTTTGATGCGTTTCCATTTTGAAATGGAGTCTAATGTGCAGAGGCTATTGTACTCCACTTTTAAACTTAACTTTGTATTCTACACCAAAGGTGAAGAATACAGCATAGTCTAGTGGCCCATTTTGGTTGCCTGGGACAATTGGGCAACCATTATGGTCAAGCCTTAAATATGATTAATAATTGCAAGGTCATCTATTTTTCCTTCATGCTGTCCCTGTCTTTACGGATATCACAGAATGGCAAAACTTATGCTTAGATACTCTTCACTGCTCTTACTGTTCAAATCCCCAAGTATGTGAGGCTGATCTGGTTTCATGTTACAATCTTGAGAGAACCAGACATGGAATAATGTATATATAAATTACAGATTTTTTTTTTTTTAATTGAAAAAGTAGTTTCCTGAATCCAGCTCTCAAAGAGTATGTTTATATTGATGTGTTTGTGTGTGAAACTTTGATTTTTCTCATATGCAGCTTTATTCTTTTAACTTTATTTAGCATTTTCAAAGGCTACAGATTCAGACAATTTTTTGGATTTTGGCTTTTCAAGAATGGGGGAAATACATTGACATGCTCTCTTCCAAATGCAATCATTTAACATGGAAACCAAAATGGTAGAATGCTAGAATGGTATGCACTACATAGCTAACAAAGCTAACCTTGTGTGCTGCATTGGGGGGCAGTGTTTTGCATTTAGCAAACAACATCTCTGGGAGTCCATGTTTCTTCAGCTGTGATTCTTTGTTGATGACCAGAAAGCACAGAGACTATATTTTAGACCTATCGTCTAGGAATATCTGACATCTACATAAAGTATACAGCAGAAATGTGTTTAGTAGCAAACCAACAGTCTTGTGAGTGAATTGCCAAATGCAACAACTTGGAGTGTGATTACAAGAAATACAGATCATCCAATAACAACAACTAATAAGTGTAAGATGGAGTTAAATAATATTTGAGAGACTTTCAGTGTATGCAGCTGTATCTGAGTGTATATTACTTACTGCAGCAGGTCTGTGTCGGTGAGTGCGGTAGAATGCAGCAGGTGGAGTATATGGGAGGACTCTGAATACGTGCTGATATCGCCTTCTCTCCCTGCTTTGGAAGTCAACTTGTAGAGACTGGAGCAGCTGAGAGCCAGCTCCAGGGCATCCATCCAGCATCGGCCTGGAGAGACAGACACACTTTAGAGACGGGAAGGAGTACCATCAATAAATTCTGCTTGTGAAAATAATTCATTAGATACGGAAGAGCGTACAGTTCCAACCCAACCAACCACACACTAGACTCACCATCAGACTCTGACGCAGCTCTGAAGATCAGGTAGTTGCTGGGTAGAGGCTGTGTGATGGAGCCAACGTTCTCTCCCTTGGGACCCTGACCATATGGATGAAACGGTGATTCAAGCTTCACGCCATTTCAGTTATCTTGTACCAACAGAAATAAATGGCTCTCTCAAGGGCCATAAGCACAGTGGAGCACTGAAGAGGAGAATATCACTTAAAAATGAAAACTAAACTGAAATATAGATCAAATTAAAGAGTGCTGGCAAATTGAAACATCAATGTTTACTACAAAACTAAGATGAAAAGCAATTATTGACAAAATTGTACTTGTTTTCATCTTGCAGTGCAAGTAAACCCTGCATTTTCATTCAGTGTTGCTAAACCACATTTTAATCAAAAACTCCAGTCATGACAACAACAAAGTTCCCTTGAAAAAAAAAAAACTTTTTACAGCTTCAATTCTGGTTAGACCATTTTATGTATGGCCATTAATTTCTAATTAGTAACTAACTTTACATTAATTTTAATGTATATCAGCCACTGTGCCTTTTTTGATACTACCACTAGGAGGCACTCAAGTCAAGATTTTTCTAATCAAAGATATAGAGGCATTATCAGTGTTCGTATAAGCAAAACCCCTATTGCTTATGGCAAAAAACAAAATCAGACTTAATGATACTAACATCTAAACATAAAAAATATAGAATTATACTGGTATTGACTGAATATGTTTATTTATATCTCAGTGTGTCTCAGCATGACCACTGAAGTCTTCTTCATCATCTGTTACTGGGGTCATAAAAATGCCATTGAGTCTACAAACAAGTCTGACCTTGACAGCCCAGATGGATTTGTCCAGCGGGTGGTAGAGCTTGAAGCAGAAACCGTCCTTCTTTGAGGGTCTCTCGATCAGCTTGCATGCACTGAGGAGGATGGTGCCCACCCATTGGTCTGTTTTGGGGGTCTTATATATCAAAAGAACTCCAGGCTTCAGGGCACACCACAGCTTGGTCCAACTCTTTAAAGAGCCGCGGATCTTAAGAACGACGAGTGATGAGATGGGAGATAATTTTATTGTAAGAATATATAGGCCACCCAAGGAATATGATATTGTTATTTCACAATCGCATCTTACAAAACACAACAGGATTAACACGCAAAGTGCAAAAAAAAAGGCTAACTTTGTGTTTTGTAAAATGACTATAAACATTATGAGATATAAACTGCAGAATTGTTCCAGTGCTGCACCAAAATTTGTGACAAATGATGTGAAAATTACAGCTAAGATGATTAATACTTAAAGGTGTAAATGACAGATGATTAAAAAAAAAAGTCTAAATAGTTTGTTGTCAGTGTAACAACTCTGTGTAATACTGTTCAGAAAACATGCCTGCACCTTAAGCCAGTTGGACATGATGACAACACTGGGGTCCTTTAGTGCACTGAACAGTTCTTTAGCTGCCCGTTTCTTCTCTTGTCTGTAATTCTGCTTTTGGACCTGTGAAAAAGAAAAGAAAAGAAGAAAAAAAAAAAACACACACGAATGAGTCATCAGTCTTACTGGTCAGAGGACTGGTCTGAAAGTGCCAGCACTAGGTGGAAGCAGAGTCAAACAAACACTAGGATTCATGCATGCAGCCTGTTGCTTCTGGTTTGCATTAACATCATTTAATTATTCATCACCTAAAACACTTTACAAAGAGGTAAACATTCAAAATATAATTCAAAGACTTTTCAAAAGATTCCCAAATGGCTCGTGGACATTTGACCCACTGAGCGCAGACTGAAAGAGATACTAAAGAGCTAAATTATACACACTTTATGATGAATCCAACTGCATAGTAATGCTCAACAGTTCTCACAGTTGCCTCAAGTAAGTAAGGGACCTGTACCTTGAGAGACTCCTTCCGAGCCAGCTTCTCTGTGGGGGAGGGGCAGTCCTTTTCAAGACCATTAAACATCCTGGACTCAGACTGAAGGAGAGAGGAGAGGAGACAGCCAGAGAGTTTGAAGAGGAAGGAGAAGAAAGACCTAAAATTCGATTTAAAATAAAGACAAACTGTAAAATATTACAACTGCTTTAGAGATTTTAGTTTAAGAGAATGAACGATTGGAAAGTATTGGATTGTAAAAGTATAAATTTGTTCAAATATCAAAAGTACAGGAAAATAGTCCTGTCTCTTATCAATGCTAGATTAATGATCATTAATTAATGATGTACTGCAACAAGAGTTACCTAAATTGACGCGCTTGCATTATGAACAGCACATTATTTAAATGTTTCCTTTGCCACGTAGGACGTATCCGTTATGCCATAAGTGTGTGTAAAGCAAGTGGGTGGTCCTTTTCATCAGCAAGGCAGCTTAGCAGGCAGCTTGTTCTGGTGTCGTTACCACAAACCCACTGACTTCCTTGGTTAGACAGCAAAGGGCACTGACTTCTTGATGGTCTCCACTGATCAGTAAGAGCTAAGTAATCCTGTGATTTCAGTGTGGTGTGTAATTACATAATCACTTGTTCTGTATGCACTAAACCAATATGATTCAATATTATTTGGTGAGCCCACACAGGCGCTTAGGTTTATCTATTTGTGTTAAAAGAAGACATTCTTTAAGCGTAGTAAACAACTAAAACCCAGTGTAAATGACAACATGCAAGGGCAAAGCTGTGCTCAGTCTCCTATTGTCCAATCAGGGCTTTTGGGATGGAAGAGAAGGCAAATGGCCACAGACGCAGCTGTGCCTGTAAATTATTGCACATATAAATAGGCAATATTGCGAGATGAGGCGAGGCAAAGCGACAAGAGGAGACAAGACAAGATGAGATCACCTAGTTGCCACTGGAAACATTTACCGACCACTCCTAATTAGTATTACTAAAGAAGGGAGAAATATTATTAGGACTAATAAAGCATAAGCAAAAAAGGCGGCACCAGGACCATAAAAGTCTGAGCTGCCTTTAAGTTAATAAAGACACAGTTCCCACCATGACCCTGACATATAAAATCTCACAGCTTTTATATGACTTCACTAACTTATTGGTACACCGATATGACTTAAAATGTTAGTTACCTCTGCCAATGAGGTTGTTTTCACCCGTGTCGGCTTGTTGGTTTGACTGTTTATTTTTCAGCATGATTAATTTGTTAGCAGGATGATTTGCACCAAACTTGGTGGAGGGATGGGGCATGGGCCAGGGAGGAACGCATTCAATTTTGGTGTAAATCCAATTAAAGGGGCAGATCCAGGACTTAGGGCATTTTCGTCAATATTTTACCTTGCCGGTGGTATACGCTCTTACAGAGTGGCATTGTAATTATTCCCGGTTTGTAAGTGCTATTTTATCAAGAAAGTAATACGTCTGGTTTCCATTTCACAATCTTATATATGTTATGACCCATTCGTAAATCCCTGATATTACACAACTGCTACTAAAAACAACAATTGCCTCAACAATCGTAGGTTTGTCTACTTAAAATTCTTGTGTGTTTCAGGTTGTTAATACTGTGGTCAATCCGGAGAAAAGAAATCATCACAGAATACAAAAGGAAAGGGCTGTGCGCTAACCCAAGGAGTCAGTTACAGAGAACTTATATGGAGCTGCCCAATCAGAAATTGTGTTCTTACCTTGCTGCCTGGTGATTGGGCAGGACTAAGTTCATTACTCAGCATGGAGAGACCGTTCCTGTCTGTCTCACTGCCTGATGGGAACCCACAACACACAGTCACATACAAATGAACTCACTGAGTAAACCTGCTGACAGACAATCAAAGCATGGCAGCCCCAAAAGCAGCTAATAAGCAGCAGCTGAGGTTAGTTGATTTGTATGGAATATGCTCAGTACAGTACCACATGTCATTTTACAGACACTGGAATCATCCAGCACACATCACTGAAATATCAGATTTTGTGATATTCACATTCCATGTGTCAGCTTCGACCTCTTTGGTCTTTTACCTGGGCTGAGGTTGTAGAGGTCGTTGTCTCCTCCATAAGACAGATTCCGGGTGAGGGTGCGGGGGTCAATTTTGGGTGGGGAGGTGGCATTGGGGCACAGGGAAAACCTCCGATGGAACAAATTCTCCTCCTTCATCCTGACACCCCGCTCGTCCTCTGCAAAGGAGGAAGCACAAAATGAAGAAAGGAGAGGAGAAAAATCTGGAAAGGAAGGTGGAAAAGAGGAACATGACAAAGTAAATTCTGATTAAGACAAAAGGATTTTTACACGTTCAAATATCAATCCAAAGCATTCATTCTGATGCTTAATATTATCATTTACAAAAATTTCAATGAAGTGATTCATCCTGTCATTCTGTCTCTGCTCTTGAATCTGATCTAACTTTCTCTGTCGCTCTCTGTTGCCAACTCTGAGCTCTCAAACGCCATCCTCACTCCTTCTCTCTGTGTATATCTATCTGTCTGGACCCCCACCCTTTCTCTCCTCTCCTACACTAACAAAGACCTACTGTATGAGGACATGTCAGCCTGTCCACATAATGGCACTGTGCGTGGCAGTGACAAGCAGTTCAGACTGCACATTGTCAGGGTATATGACAGATAGAGGTGCCAACCAAGTCACTCTGTCCACAGAGACTCACTGTCCAAAATGACCCCCACCACCATTACCAGTACTCCTTCATCCTCTCTGTCTGCCTGCATCGACAGGCTTCCATCCACAAATTGCTTCCCTCAAAAGAAAAAAAAGAATGTTGCTTCTTCACTTATTCCATTGATATCCACAAGAATCCTTTCTACTAATGAGATGCACATCTCAGCACACAAAAGTGGACAAATGCAGCTACTGCAGCCATGTGATGGATTAAGCTGTGGCTCTGCAGCTTCATGTTGTCACCGTGCGATTGTTAATTTGCAGAGGAGGGTGGATGAGTCATATTTTTAGGCCCCTGTGCCTGCCCCAACACACACACACACACACACACACACACACACACACACACACACACACACACACACACACACACACACACACACACACACACACACACACACACACACACACACACACAAACAGAGTCAAACACAAAAAAACCATACAGGAATACACATACTATATGCAGGTCGGCACGTAAAGTAAGAACATCTGTTGTTAATGACAGAAATGTTTTCAATCTGTAATACGCCAGATGCAATGATGCAGCACATAGCCTCTCTTTGCCAGTTTTCTCCTCTACTGTGCCTCTGTAACTACTGAAAAGTTGCAAACTATTCGCAGCATATTATTAACAACTGCTAACTGTTTCCAGACAGATCACTGTGCCTGTTCAAAGGGTGGTGAGCTGATCATAGCAAATCGGAGCTGACGGTAAAACATAGAGGTTAATGGAGCATAGCTGTTACCACCTGGGACTGTCTGGACGGCCACACTGTGCTCTGCTCAGATCAATATAATCCTATTCGCTTTCTCTCACTGCACAAACAAACACAGTAGACAAGACCCTCTGACTTGCAGCCTACTGAGCAGTCTCGCCTACTAGTCCTCATTACTACACCCAGGAACAGCTGGTTACATAAAACTCATTCATAGAACGTTTCACAGACTGATTCATCTTTTAACTCTCCGACATAGTTCAGATATGATTGCACTGGTGCACAAGGCAAGTGAAGTATGTAAAAGTATACTGGTAAGTATAGAAGTAAAGAAGTAAAATCTGTGGGTTAACAGTGACTTCAAATATGCTGCATGTGGTGCTGCACTTTTGGTGGTTAACAAACTGTTAACCACCAAACAAGTACACACGTATGTATTATAAATACACGAGAACACTCACATCCGTATACTCATCACACCACTCCCTGCTTCCCTCTGTTTTCTATTCTGCCTCTGTGACTCATTGTCTCAACCGTCTGACTCCCTTTACAATTCTGATCTTGCAATCTCTTCTGTGCAATTCTTCCTTCTGCCCTCTGCTCTTTTGTCCTTTCAAAGAGCCAGCTGTGAATGACCAAGATATGAAAGTGAATAGGTAAATTTATTCGTCCCGAAAAAGGAGCCTTATTTGTCTGTGTGGGGCAGGTCTATAAATAGCATTCTATTGCTGCAGTCTATGCGTGCATGTGTAGCACAGTGCTGAACCCTGAGTGGGGCGCAGACTGCATGGAAAAGAGCTTGAAAGTTTAGCATTACCCAACAGTAAGCACAATGGACTGCCAAACTGTACGAGGACAGACAGCCACACACATAGAATTAATACCACTTACTGTACAGGCCCTAAGGCGGGTCAAGATATGGGCCAACATGCAGACTGACAGGACAAACCAATCACAGCTGGTTCACACAGCTGCAGGGCGGGATTTGTTGGGAGAAAGACTTTGTATACGAGCACATTACGCAGTCTAGACTGAGCATGGGTGTGGCATCCATGGATACTTAATGTGCTTGTGTTGTGTGTGGGCCTGTCAGTTGAGCCTATACAGAGGACATGCCAGTAGTGTGTGTTTGTGTGTTGAATGACGTAAGTGTAGAAAATGAGTGCGTGTTCTGTGCATACGTGACTGTGTGTGTGTGTGCCTGCCTTGTTGCTGCATACTGGGAGGATTACACATGCACATGATGTAGCGCCAAGGATGAGAGAAAACGCTCCTCTCCGACTAGTCAATCCCGGCAGCAGTGGTGGAGCAGGCCACATTCAGTACGAATTACACACAAACGCATGTTATATTGGTTGCCTCCACACGGGGCATGAGGGGTCGCTAAAAGCTTTGATGAGTATGTAAATAATATGAATCATATGGCCTTAACAGTGGGCAGATCTCAACCTAACTGAACAGCTATGAGAGATTTTGAACCAACATGTTAGATCAGCTCAGTATCCCTTGGACTTTAATCCATACTGGACAATTCTGCACTTCATGGTTTATGTCCAGTGCCAACTACTGTGTGAATGAAGACTGTTGTGTGCCCCTCACGTAGTGTGGCGGAGTGTAAGGGTGTTAGAGTGTCAGAGTGGTGAATGGGCATATACTGTGTCTGACTCCTATTCAGAGAGTGGAGTTCGTGTCCCTTGCTCCTCCATAGATTTCCTTAAACTTGAAGAATCTATGTCAAGGAGCACCGAAACGGTTCTGGAGGCTGGTGTAGCGAAAAACTTTAGACATTTTATGTTGGTCTTTCCTTTTTCACCCATCTGTACATAAATGCAGAGAAAACACACAACAAAAGCTGCACTTGAATGTGTGATTGTGTGCACATCAGTCTGCCCCTCATAGTAAAACACTGGCTGGCTGAAAAGAGTTCCCAGGCTCACCAACAGCAGTAGCAACATTTAAAAAAATAAATTAATAAATTTAAAAAAAAATAATAATAATAATAAAAAAAGATTGATTACTGTTCCCTTAGTCTTTGGGAGGTTCCAGTAACACTCTGCACTTATGTTAGTCTTCCTGTGACGCTTGATCTATGCTTGGTGCATGTTTTAGTTACTGTGGATTATCAGATTACGGTGATAGTATGATTTCAATTAAAACTCCACATATTTTCATAAGCAGCATGTCTATTTCTATCAACTTTCTCACATATATGTATTAAAATACTAACATAGCATAGTTGAAATTAAATAAAAACTCAGTGAGGTGTTTTCATGTCTAAATATAAATCGAAACATTTGGCTGCTGTATCCTCTGTGGGTAAGGAGTGCAGTGTTGGTCTTTACAAGTAAGAGAAGATGCAGTGTGTAATGGAGAAGGTGCCACTGTGAGGGGAAACATAACTACACATCAACAGCAAAAGGACATTTAGATATATAAGTGGGAACAATATCAGTGTGGCCCTCATAAATACATATAAGATGGAAATGAAGCATTCATTAGTGACGCTTTATCTTTTGTGACTTGGTTGGGAGAAACACTGAAATAGAAGGACCTCTGCTCTTTTCTCTGTTAGTGAAAATACAAGTTTTTTCAGGTCACATTGGTTTACATATTAAGAAAAGAAATGTGAGAAGAACCTAACCAATGGGAATCCAAGGAGAAATTCAAGAAATTTTGCGATCGTACCCATTGATTGACCTTTTATTATTACTGAAACAAAACGAGCAATTATGCTACACCTCAACTCTCAGAACTCACTATACACAGCAACTAAAGGTTGCCTGGCTAGGCTAACATTAACTTCATCCATGCTACACAGGTGCTAGGCTAATATTTACCCAGCGATATAAATATCTTGTGGCAAAGATAAAAGTAAGGTAGCAGCACCAGGCCGGTCAATAACATACATTCCTGTGTCACACATTAACCTTGAAATACGAGAAGATAAAACAACAACATGCCTGTTTTTAGTAATCAGTACACCCACTGGGAGGACGCGGGGGGGTAAATGGGGGTGATATAACTAGCATAGGTCTCTCACAGGGACATGCAAGGCCGGGCTGATGTAGGGCTTTAGTAATCTTGACTGAACTGAAAAAAACCCAAAGGTCTGTATCAAGTTCCACAGATCCAGTTTTTAGTAGAACAGGCTTTCACATAAACCAATCCACAATGTCATTTCTACTCGAAAACACTGACACTCTGGCTGAGACAGTTTACTTAATTGATTGAGTACACACACGCGTGTGAGCAGACACACACACACACACACACACACACACACACACACACACACACACACACACACACACACACACACACACACACACACACACACACACACACACACACACACACACACACACACAGAAACTGGAGAAGCGGGGAAATATGGTATCATGCTGGGTTTTGGCAGTGACACTAAGGCCATTTCTACACCAACACAACTGAATTTGAAAAGGCACTCTTTTTTTTGTGTCCATTTCCATCTTCCAGCCACACTATGCCACAGTTTTTCACCCCCAAAAACTGTGCTTTTGAAAACAATCCCAGTGAATAAATCTGAAAGCATAAATCTGACAGAGAAATCTAGTTTTTTCCAAAATTCGATTGCTGTAAAAACTTCATGTTTAGCAGCTAAAAGAGGAAAGGAGCATTTTCAGTGCTCCTTTCTGAAACCCGACCTTGTTGGTGAACAAGTTTTTCTCCTAGTAAAATTCACACTGAAAAGAGGGCTAATTTTTTGGTTTACACAATGTCCAGTAATTCTAAATTATCCACTGACACCAAATCTATCATCACTACTGCTATTTTTGGTGGAAAATGTCATAGGGAGTTTAAGTTACCTGATTTAGCACTCATGTTGGCCCTTCCCCCTCTGTCCCCTCTGTCATTTCCCCTTAAGGTCTAACTGTAGATAGAAGCACACACACACACACACACACAGTCAGAATGTATTTCAGTATTAGATTTAGCTCAATGTCAAAAAAATAGCACGCTTCAAGTTTAACAAGTCTGTCAAATGAGACTAAACTAGAATTTAATATATTTTTACAGCTAACTGACAGAGTTGAATTTACCACTGGCTCTATTTGCCATCACAGACTATTTTTCTGTTCCTTTACCAGTATCTCATGCTCTCTTTAACTAGTGTGGTATACTTCATTTGTGACATCATGGTGAAAATCAGCCAGATTTTTCCAAGTGAAGATTGAAATACTTTCTTTAAAAAAAAAATAGATAGCGTTGATATAGTGATCTTTGACTATCACCTACAACTTAGCTATAATTCTATACAATAAATATGGGCAACTGCTTGTGGTTGCCTGTGGTCTACAGCACCAACTCCCAACTCCAAGGCTATCGACCAGTAATAATAATTCACATAATGATTTTGAGTTTTAAAAAATAATGTGATGGCATTTAAATAAAATTAAACTAAAAGCCATAGTACACACAGCAACACACATTTAGTCTCACATTTTGCACATTTTGGGAACAAATATAAACATACAGAATCAAAATTAGAAAGCATACATTCTTAACACCTACCACAAAACTTCAATCTAAATGGTGACAGCTGGTCACAAGAGCTAAAGCATAAATAATTAAAAAATGAATTTAAAAAAAATACATAAATAAATAAATGGGGTATAGTGGGTACAGAAATATACCAGTCCTAATTCAAGACCAATACCCACAATCAGAATCTCAATTTCAAAAGGAGGCTTTGTTTAGAGAAACTACAAAATGCTGCTGCTGCTACACACAAATACACACCTGACAAATAAAGTAAAAGACAGCCAAGCACAAATGTGGCAAAGACACTACAGTATGCGTTAAGCTTGTACGAGAGTCTGAGAACCTTGCAATACAGACAGCCAGCATCAAGCCAGCTGTTCTTAATATGATGGCACAGATTAAGTCCAGACACTCCCTCCATATTTCCATCACTCCATCTATCCTCCCTTCAGCACCCCCAACCCTGTTAACCCCCTGTCTCCAATGACGACAGAACTAATGGATGGCCATATGACCTAGATATACACCAATAGGCTTTCGCCAAGTACAGTATGTGCATCAGCAATAAACGCGGCATCATACTGTAGCGGGCAGACTACTTTTTTTTCCCTTTTTTTTGGGGGGGAGTGCACATACAAGCAAGATGTGCAGACATTTATTCTTCCATTTGCTCATGTGCAGTGCATTTCAATCTCTGCCTCTTCTACTGCTGCTTCAAGATTGTTCACAGACTATGCTCACAATGTTCACCTTTTCAGTTTCCTTCATTATTCCTTCAAAAAAAGATCAATCCTATAATTCCTCATAAACTAGCACATCCTGTAAAATTTTGCTTAAAGCACAATCAAAAAAGAGACAGATTATGGTATTTCCAAACACGTCATTATCATCACATAAAAATAAGAAGGAAAATTAGAATTATTAGTGCGAAAACACTCCACTTAAACTGGGAAAATTGATTTTCATCCTTTAATACAAGCTGACCTTGGGGTTTCCTTACTAAGTATTGTGTTTAATCATTATGCACAGTATGGTTAGAAACATTAAGAACTCAGGTCAAGCCGCCCAGTGACACATATGTTCATTCACCCGACTCTAGCTAATAAAATTTTTTATAACACTGGCTATTGGTCAGTCCCAGCAAATGCGTACATCTTCCTTGACCAAACTTAACTTTTTAATATCCAAAACATCTAAAAATCTTTAACTAAAAGAAAAAAAAAAGAAAATCTATAACTGTGTAGATACTGTGAAACATGCAGAAGGCAGAACTAGGTCTACTCTTACTGTTTTAAAAAAAGAATACACAGGGTCTAATTTTGTGAAACTGTGTGGGAGGATGTGTGGTTAAGTTTTATTCTGAGTCTTGCGGGGGGTACATGTATATTATAAGGAACTCAGATAGAAAAACTGCCTTTCAGCCAGACTTACGGTACCATTTGACCTTACTTAAAATAGGAAACCCCCTTTGTTCTGTGGGGACTTCGGTGGTCCATAACCATGGGTAATGTTTGGGTTTTTGCAAAACTTTTTTAGCTTTTATGTAGTCAAGGAAACTTTTATGAGGTTATCAGAGTTCTTGCCCTGCTGTGACCTGAGCATGATGCAAAGAAGAGGGGCTAAGGATCTGTCATTTAAGCAGTGTGCCTTCGCTATTCCCTAAGCTTCAGATCAGGCTGGCAAGAGACACATTCTCTCTGTAAACACAGGCAGTTTCTGAGAACAGAGACTTCTGTCGGGGAGGAGGGAAGTGCATTGTAAACACAGGCTGTAAATGAGACTTTGGATTCTCTACAAGGTGGTGGAAAAGGAGAGCTCAGATTCTGGTTCAGGCTGAGGGGGAAAAGTAGGGGTGCAAAGATTATCCAATATGTATCTGAAAAGAGAGCCAGAGATACAGCTACATCAAAAAACAAGCACGGATCAAAGACTAATGTGCTCCTCTGCCTCTAGCATGCGTGTCTTTGTGTTTGTATTTTCCCGTTCACATTCCTGCTTTGAGCCCTCCACTTCCTGATACAAATTATCACAATGAACAAAATGTCTGACTTCATCATGCACACAGGCTGAAATCTCAACCAAACTGCAGCGCGCAAAAACACACAATACTGCTACTACTAAAATACATCAGAGGTACCACCAACCGCACTGCACAATTTAGAGTAGTTTTTATTATAAATGTATCTATATCATTTTTGTACTGTTCAATTTAACATGTATCTGGATATATATCTAATCATCAGAAATTGACAGACAAACCCCTACTGAAAAGTCAAGCTCAGTCAGCCCACCAACAACTATGTTCAAAGGTTATATTCCGAACTGTTTCGATGAGGCACCACTTCTTTAAAACCAGCTGCACTTGTTATTATCGTCCACATTTTTAAGACATAGGAATCCAATATAATTCTAAAAATTACCACCCATTAAGGACATGGACCTCCTTTACTTTGCAAAATCAGTCTCTAAACAAAAAAACCATACAACTGCAGCAATACTATCTAGTGAACAGTCTTAAAATGAAGAATGGAGCACGTATTTCTTTTGAAGGTCTTCAGACTGTCATTATATATCTCATTAATGATTGTTTCACATTTAATCACGTTTGCTTTCACAGAATAAATTTGAATTAGAGAGCAGGTCCCCAGCCACACACTGGAGCCATGTTTGACCTGACAGACCAAGCCAGCTGGCTGTCTATATGATTGGATCCAGGCCAGGGATGGCTATGTGTGAGAACCAGCCTTAGGCAGGGCTAGCCAGGCTGAGCTGATGGAAAACGGCCCTGCAGTGGTGCCAAGCATGGGCCCCTTTGTTTACATCAAAATGCAACAACAGACAAGAACACATGCACACATGTATACACACAGACAGACACTAGCTGAACATTTAAAGTATCAGATGACCTCAATGCTGTACTTTGCAAGGCTGTAGCCATGACTTTGACTTGCAATGAGACACAGTCCCTTGCTTTTGTTTTCATGGCGTTCCTTCTCTTGGAACATCGAAGATACTCATTGTACGACACTATTTTAACACCATTAAGGATATTCTCTGTCAGTGGAGTGAACCTGATACAGAAACAGATCTGAGAGCACTTGCTCTACAAAAATCAGCATCTGCACACTGATTCCCACATACAGTACATTCATGTCCTGTGATGCAAAGACACACTGACCCAGACCTCCAGGGATCCAATTCCAGCCATATGCCAACCAATATCGCTGCTATCAGTTATTCTACTGCTTGTTCTGACAATTAATAAAGTAATTGATTAAATACTTGTTTTAATGTTAAGAATAGATATCAAGAGAAATTTTGTGGTCCTGTTTTTCTATTAAAACGAATGACTTTTTAAAAGATGCTGTACAGTTTAAGATTAAATGAATAAGTATATTTTTCCTACCATTCCAGACAGCTATTGGTTTCCAATAATTTCCATACAGTATAAAAATCATTTAGCAGACATTTGAAACTTGCTTGAATTGTGAAATTCATAACATTGAACATCAAGTCTGCATTAATTTACTTTTGCATATTTTTGTGTTCATTCCATGGCATATGCTAGTAACTATTGGTGTATGCCATATCAATAATAGATACATTTTCACTCAATCAGTATTATACACAGTCTGTAGGACAGTAGGAGCCATCTTAAATTCCCTTCCAATCACTAGAGAGACAGATTGTGTAGATAATACTTGAGAAGAGACATGGAAAATGAGAGCTCAAAGCAGCATAACTAACTAAGAAAAGTGAGCTGGTAACAAAGGTCGTGATCTGAATCTCCTGTCTGGGTGGGAACATCTGACTGGGAGAATTAGAGGAGTAATATCCACTCTGCCCAATTAATTTTCGAATAAAAGTGCCCTTCAGCAAGGCACTTAATCTCAAACTCCAACAGAGAAAAAGCAAGGGTCAACAGCATTTACTCTGTTATTATTGTGTACCTGTTTGAGAACATAGCAGTTGATGCTGTCAAACCTAGCAGTTTGACAGCATCAACAAATTTCATGCTAAGGCACCGCGGTGCCATTTCTACCTTACCTTTAGCTCTAAATGCCACTCCTACATTTCCACTCTCAAAGCTGAAAAAGTCAAGTCATGAAAAAGCAATGTATCAGCCAATTTTACTTATCACACTGCACCTTGAATTATATATAAGAGCTATGCAAATTGGATTCTCTGCTCCACTTCAAGTTGCTGCAGCAATTTAAAGGCCCTGTTACATCCTGGCAAGGCCTTTTTATAGAACTGAAAACCTCTGTGGCAGAAAAGGAAATAATAAGCTGGGGAGGGTTCAGAGAAAGAGAAATACATGTAGAAATACATGAGAAAACTGAGTTTGTGTCTTATTAAGCCAGGACAGGCTATGAGCTGGACAAAGTGTGGTCCTCAGGGGAGTGAGTGTGGTGAGGGCAGGGGCTCCTCTGTCTGCTCGAGAAACAGGAGTTGTGAGGGGCTGGGGGGAAGATATCTGCCTGCGGAGACCTAGAAGCTGTCTGTCCTGAGTGGACAGAAGGGGAGGCATTAAGCTAGGGATAATAGATGACAAGGTGTGGGAAAAATGATTTTAATTATTGATGCTAAAGCAAAGATCAGCCCAGTGGGAGGTTGAGGGTAGGAGCCCATTACAGACTCCTCAGACTAATATATCCCAATCAATCAATGACCAGCTGCTAAAGACAAATACAGTATGGTTTATTTATTTGTTGAAACAAAATTTCACTAGCAACTTTGAGCAAATTTGTCAAAGGATATAAGGGAAAAATTAAATAAAAAAAAGACTAGAGTTCCTGGCAAGTTTTTAAATGAATCAGAGTTTGAGCTATCACACACATAAATGCACTTTTAACACACACAAAGTTGGTGAATGTTGCTGGCTAGATACAGCTAATATCTATATTTTTCAGTGTATTCTCATTTTATAGAAAATAAACTTGGACAGCGAAAACACATAAGCAGTCAAATTAAAAGCAAAATAAGGTATCTTGTTTAGAACACAAGTTCAAACCTGCGGTCAAGTCTTAGAAGTCTTACAAGTCCTTGTGACAGCTACAGGCAAAATACTTTAAATACGTCTCCTCCTGCTACTATTAGCAGGTAAGGTAAATACGTCTCCTCCTGCTATTAAAGCCTCTAGCCACTCTTATAGAAAGAAAAAAAAAAAAAAAAAAAAAATCACACATTTTAAAAGGCAATAAATTCTAGAAAGTATTGTAAATATTGAAAAATATTTTTATTTGTATTTTTGCATTGCCAAACTATGAAACATGATCCTATTCAAAATCTTCACGTTTGTTTATTGCCTTTTGTTTGTTTTATTTTACAACAAAAAAGCTGCAATCCTTTTTAGAATCTAGCACTGTCAAAACTGGCTAAAAATGACGTTCGATTATGCCTTTTAAAAAAACACAAGTTACAACCATTCGAATATCTACTTTTGTGCATTATGTCTGTAAGAGGGCAATAATACAATGAGAGACATGACTTCTTGGGTGCATATTTCGAGTTGCACCTTCACGTTGCTAGTGCTGGAATGTTAGGCTAACTTTAGCTTATATTGTTTGCATACAACTCTATCTAGAGGTATCACAATTTTGCAGTATTTCCAAAAGGGGCTTTTTAGAATGCTCAGAGTGCAAATCACTCTCTCTGCGGCTGATCTGGGCTGTGAACTCTCTGCCATGATTACTACACAGTTGTTGCATTATTTGCTCGTTTCAGCTTGATCCAAATTTCAATTTCAATCAACTAAAGTGACATTGTGTGACACCTGTCCGTCATGCAGTGCAATCAGTGCAGCGGCCCAGGCCAACGCGAAAACCGGCAAGGCAGACAGCCGCAGTACTGCTGCTTTTTGTTCACAATTTTCACAATTGAATGTCTGTTTTTCTTTGCAACTCAATTATATATTCGAATTTAGAATATTCGTTGACAGCCCTATCCAGTCTGTATTGGACTGCAGGGTGCTCTCACACCCGAGACGAACGAATACAAGAATGCAAGTTCTGCTCTTTGTCAAACCAGTCACTTTTATAGTCGTGTAACAAGTCAGCATACGAGCTAAATAAACGTAATGCAATGAAGCTATACTTTTTCTATACACCTAATGACTGAACAGCCACTGTGCTCCCTGTCTAGGTGAAATCCGCTCATTCTTGTCCAGCATTTAATCTTCATTAAAAATGTACAACAACCATTAACATCATTAATAAAAACGCACAAAACAGCATGAACTGTCTAATAGATTTTTTTTATGAAGTCTAAATTATAGTGCCTCTCAATCCATTAGCATAAAGACTGCCAGGATTATGTAAATACCACAAAAAGTGCAGGCTTGTCATAGATGTGTTTGTTTTTTCCTCTTGTCCGGAAAAGTGTGGCATATCAAGACATTTTAACTAGTCACCAAGTTTTGCAAAGTAGTAGACAAGAAGTCATATTATATGCAAATGATAGAATAAATAGGACTGCTGCATCACAGACAGACATCGGGAATCTGTTAGCCCTTTAAAGCATATTATAAATCATATATAAAAGCTTTTTTTATAAACTGGTCTGTTTCATAGAGCCTCTAAGGTACCACGGATCAACCACATGCCAATATGCCATGGCAGCTCTAGTGTTAAGTGGCACTCTGCCTGTGTCTGGTTGATGCTATGAACTTTATCTCTGTTCCACATTTTCACTTCTTTCCCTTCCTGTGCACCAGAACTGATTACGCAATGATAATTAAAGTTTTGGTCAAAAGATAAACACTTCCCACAGCCTGTCATCCTCCCTCTTTCCTCCCATCTCCTTAAGATGTCACTTTGCTTTACCTTTAAGGATCTGTTCAACCAAATTACATAACAATATGTCTTCTCACTGTCCCCAGGTGGTACCTAGGCTTGCAGACAGTTTCAGTTTTATTTGCCATGGTCTAAGATCTCCACCACTTAAACTCCTACTGCCTCACTAATAAAATGTGAATCTACGTTTCCATAGTGGTGTGTTTTGTTTGCATGTTGCCTGTTGCATGTTGCATGTTATGTTTGTGGATTCTCAGATCACACACAAAGATGGATAAAGCCACTCTCCAACCATCGGGAACACAATGAATCAACATAAATCTCTATATGGCTGCCTCAGTGTTGATCTCATTAAATTACACTTTGCTTTACTGCTGGGTCCTCTGTTTTCTGTGAATGGAATTTTACAAAACTCATTACAGATGATGTGCCTGACAACCAATTTGCACTTACTTTTCAGGCCCAGAATGTATGGTTAATCTTTGATAAAGTGGCTCCAGGCTAACATTTTGTAACAATATAGGGGCCTATGCTAATTTCAGGTACGACCCATAGATTTCATTATTCCATCCTACATCAAGTAATTTATTGATCAAATGATAAGCATTAGACTCTTAGAAAAGACTGAATATGTTACAGAGAGCAGTTCTGCTATCAACCACAATTTCCATATTTCTATTTATGTTGTTATTCCTGTCTACAGCAAATCAAAGCCCAAGTGGATCAGACTTTAAACTGTTAGTACAGGTTACCTAGTCTACTTTGTTATTCAGTCATTCTAATTTTAACATGTAAGACTTCAGAAAAACAAAACTCCTCAAGATGTGTGCGACAAGGAGACAGACATAAAGGTGATATTTTGGTATTTTAGCATGTACTTAGCAGTACCTCTTTTGGTTGAGTTGGTGGAGATATTGGATATAGAATATGAAAGTTTTCTGTATTCTGTACTTTCCACTTGTGAAACTTTAAACTGTTGCTATGGGGTTACTGACACAAACAAAGCCAAGCCAGTGTGATTCACTGTTGATGTGATAGACTGGACATGTAGAGAAAAATAAGACGTCCTCCATCTGTTGAACCACAGCACATGAACTTTTAAATTCCATTCCCAGTGAGTGGACACAACAGTGTGTGCAAAATGCTAGGCCTTTTAAATGGAACAAAGAACAGAAAGGAGCTATGTAACCAGTCATTCAATCAGTAAACAGGAAAATAAACTGTCAAGTATTTCTGATTATTTTACTATTGTAGTAAATCAGATAGTCTGAATGTGTGTGGCTTTTATGCTGGACAAAAATAAGATAAGAGTAGCCTGGGTGTGAGCTACTGGGTACAGGTTGAGACATTTTGCTGGGTTAATGTGTAATTTGCTGTTAAACCTCATACGTCTTCACGCTGCACACACATGCCAAGATAAACAGCTTGGGCAAGGCTGAATCCAAACACTTCCTAACTGACATAATCGGGCAAGCGGTGCTTTTTTTCCACAACAACCACAGTACAGCCTGCTGCCATCTCAGGGCTATAAGGAATAGCAAAGCAAAATTCCTAACTAACTGAAGTAAGCACAAAACAATTTTGGGATATCAAAAGCAGAGATACAGAGATAACTGTGTCACTACTATTAATGTGATTACTCTAATCCAAAAGAAATTGTTAAACAGTAAGAAGGATTAATCCTTCCGAGTAAGTATCTGCTTGTTAGTGTAATAACAACACCTGCTTTCCATCTTTATACTCAATGGACAGACGTGCTGAATAGCTGACTGTCTCTAGTAGTGACTAATATACAAAAAGACACTGTGTATTTTGGTCTCTCCTGGATGTATAAGTGTACCAGAGTAATAAAGATGGAAGGCTGAAAAAAGAAACAGCAATTTGTCTCTACACTTTTTCCGCCATTGTATGAAAGATCAACATGTACTCCAGGGCTTTGTGTATCTCTCTGAAGTATCATTCTGTAGCCAACTGTGCTTGTGCAACCCCAAACATTTACTCCATTCTAACCCAAATGACCATGACACACCCTGTAAGCTGCTGAGTTCTGTCGAACTGTTTCTCTTCTTTTCTTTCAAAGCTTCACTGTGCTCCAGCTTTGCAACACTGACACACAATTGCTTACATGGCCATGGAAAAGTCACCAAAAAAGCTAAAATGTTGACATTACGGCACTAACTGACATTCTGATCAAATAGCTGTAGAAAGCTATCTTAAAATGTATTTAAACGTGTCAAAAACAGAAAGTATGTCTATTTCACACCTTCAGAGACATGTCCTAATTCTCTCTTCTGCTTAGAAAGTTAGTAATCCCTTCTGGCAACACTGGGTAAAAATGTGCTTGTATTTGTGTCGAATTTTGAAAGTAGATGGTTCACAAATTAAACCCTTAACCGTGAACTGTACCATGTGAGTGGCACATGAAAAAAATTTGATTAACTTAAGCTAAAACAGACAGCTAGCCGATTTAAATGAGCCTATGCATTATTAAGACATTAAAGACTGGGCCAGCAGAGGAGAGCTGGGCTTACCTTTCACCTGAGCTGCAAGAGACACCGCATCCAGAGGCCTTTGTGGGAGCAGCCTGTCTCACCTGCAAAGATACTAAAGTTAGAGAAAGGTTTCTATTTTACTCACACAGTACAGACAAACTGCCTCACTCCCGGTGACTCTCCTTCCCATGCTCCTCCTGGTCACACCACTGTGCTAAGGAGGGAGGGGCCCCACCCAGTCCCAGTTCTAAGGAAGCCACAAATGTCTCTCTGCGCAGAGTGCACAGTCTGCTTGCCACCTGCACACACACCATTGCCAGTCAGTTACAGCTACTCCCCAGCTTATGTAGATTTGGGGCAAAAGAACTACTTGAGCCGTCGATCATGTATCCAATCCAATCCAAAAAAAAAAAAAAAGCTCAGTGAAAGTAACAGTATGTCCCATAGCACTTACAATGATATTTCACAAAAAGAAACAGGATTCTAGTGTGTTTACCAAGTCAACAGAAATACACCAGCAGTTACAGCTAACCATAATCAAACACAAACACACTAACACACACTACCACATTTATGGAGGACTACTACTATTCTTACACTAGACAAGTACACACCCTAGTAGGATGTGAGTCCAGGAAGACTGGAGGTATCTGAATCCTGCATGACAGTATGTCCATTTTAGATGAAAATGATGAACTCATTTTAATTTAAATTTGGTATCTCGTTCTAATTGGTTGTACTCGGCATATATTGTATTGTTTACAGCTAAAAAAAAAAAATCTGTTTCAACACCCTATTCTGGTCTTTTGTTTTCCTATGAAATGGTTCTTAATCCTGCCAGGGCAAAGAACAATGCATTCTCTAACAGCTGGGATGTGTGATAAGCCATAAATCCAAATACCAAAACAAAACACATCAATTCATATGAAGGCATGCACATAAACACATTAATATGAGTCCTAACAGATGCAGAGTCGTATCCACAGATTCAATATTGTAATCACTCAGGTCAATAAATAAATAAATTTAAAAAAAATAAAAATCTGTATTGCACCAGTCTTATTACAAGCAATCACACGTTGCATTTTCTTACAAGGTTTCAGGACTATTCAAAATGTACCTCTGTAATACAGACCTAAAAAAAGGTTTGCACAGTAGATGTTTGTCTCTATGAAATTTCCGCTATATTTTCACCAGGATCGTATAACATGGATATTTTCGCTGGCCTTCACAGGAATCAGAACTTCACCAACTAAAAAAAAGAAATCACAGTTTTCAGTCCACAAAATTTTAGCAGTTCAAAAAAAGGACTTGGCATGGATCACTGTGGATAACACCCTAGCTAATGACCTAATGGCAAGCGAGCAACTGTAAAATCGGTTGGGCACTGGGGTGGAATCTGTGCCTTTAAATCGTATCGCCGAGCAAAGGAGGAAGCCATAACACTTGAGTATGTCTAACCTAAATAAGAAGTGAACTGAGAGAGAATCCATGAGCTGACAGCCCTTGAGGGACAAAGACAAAGGGGGGAGGCAGAGCAGAGGAGATGGCATCCAAACACAGACAGCAACAAGAGAAAAACATAAAAACATCGAGAAGAGAGAATGAAAGGGTAATTTACAATGGTCTCATTGGGTACGGCATTATCAAAATAACAAAACAACCATGATTTTTATTTACATTTTTTGCACTAAAGACAGATTTGTTTGACATATAAAACACACTGCAAGTATTGTGCAATTACAATGAGAGGAAAATTGAAGGAAGTGGCCCAGAATGTGGCATGGTTTGGACGGAAGAACTCCAAAAGTACACCACTTTCTCATACACATGCTATCCTACATTTCCAGAGCAGACATTTAAGTATCTGTTCTTAAACAGATAAACTACATACCATGTAGAAATGACATTGTGATATTATGAGATTTCATTCAGTACATGACCAAAGACCAGGAGAAAAGTGCACAGCACTGGCTAAAGAAAGCTGATGTTCAAAACTTTCACTTAGTGTAGAGACCTGTGGTTCTGCCAGAGTCTTTTACTTTTAAATTTTACTTGTAGCTTCAAGTAACTGGGCCAAATAAAAATCAGCAAAGGAACAATTAGCCTCACTAGCCCTACAAATTGAAAACCATATGGTTATGGATGGGTGAAAAACTGCCACATGCATTCTGCATAACCAGCACTCTCTGCACTTCTCTCCAAGCATACAACCAAGTAACTTTTACATCAGAGCACTGTGAGCTCGCCAACTTTCCCAGTAGGGAGCCAAGACTGACTCATATGAGTTGTCCAGGCCAGATCTTGCCCCTGATTTATAGTTGTGTCTCTGGCTCAATTAAGGAAAAAAAAAGGAAGGGCGTGAATCATAACTTGAGGCAAGACGTAAGGTGCTTAAACGGAGACTATATTAGTGGTGAGAAACTGAGGCAAAACTGATTGACAAAGTGCATATATCTTGATTGGCATAAGATATTATTGATGTATCCAAAATATATGAAAAACTCAGTACACCAAGTTCTTGCATATTCGCACCAGTCCCTCACAGTGTTTGAAATTCTGCACATCACTACTCAGATTGACTTGTGACACAATTTTCATAATTTTGCCTCTGAACACCACCACAATTGATCTGCAACGAAGCTATCAAGAGGTGACTGAAGTGTAGACTTTTTAGCTTTAATTCAAGGGGTTTAACAAAAATATCACATTAACCGTTTAGGAATTATAGCCATTTTATACATAGTCCCTAATTTTCAGAGGCTCAAAAGTAATTGAACAATTTACTGACAGTCAGTTGCATAGCCAGGTTTGGCCTGTTCCCTTGTTATTTTATGACAAAATTAAGCAGATTAAAGGTCTGGAGTTGATTCCAAGTGTTGAATTTGAATTTGGTAGCTGTTCAGGGTAAGAGGCTATTATTAAGATGAAAAAACAAATCTATCAGACGGATAGCAGAAACTTTAGGAATGGCCAAATCAACAATCTGATACATTCTTAAAAAGAAGAAACGTACTGGCAAACTAAGCAAGACCAAAAGGCCTGGAAGACCACGGAAGACAACCAAAGAGGATGATCGCAGAATTCTTTCCATGTGAAACAAAACTCCTTCAATACATCTAACCAGGTCAAGAACACTCTTGAGGAGGCAGGCGCATCATTGTCAAAGTTGAATTCTTTTCATATCAAAAAGCCTTCAAAAGTCAAGCAAAAGTCAGGCAGTCTCATCAACTGCCACCTCTCCTCCCTCTCCATCCATGTATACCCATTTATCGTAATGTAATTTTAAAT
Source organism: Xiphias gladius (assembly GCF_016859285.1). Classification (NCBI taxonomy): domain Eukaryota; kingdom Metazoa; phylum Chordata; class Actinopteri; order Istiophoriformes; family Xiphiidae; genus Xiphias; species Xiphias gladius. Next base: position 11,266,023 of record NC_053407.1, on the reverse strand, counting down.
AAGGTTGAAGTAGGTCAAGCATGGCTACGCAGTGAAGGTAGACAGTTGTCAAGAGCCAAATATGAAGTCAGTGTCTGTTGTGGGAGTACGTCTTTTCAATTAATTGATTACTAGGCAAAGTCCTTCATCTGCCCCTGGATCAGAGGCTCTAATCCATGTGGATAATGGAGGCTGATATTTACAAATGTCTTTTGGTATACAGGGACTGTTTGTCCAGTTGAGCGAAGCCACACAGAAAAAAAGACCATAAACTTTATCATTCTCCCAGGATGGATGCAGAAAAATCAGAAGCCTGAGACATAAGGATACAAAGTGAGCAATCACTTATCATAATGACAGCAGATTAGACTTTATAAGAATGGTACTGGGTCTACAGGCACTTATCATTAAGTGCACTCAAATGCCTTGCAGACTAATTATTGCTCATCACATGTCCTCGTACCCTGCGGTACACATTATGAAAGATGTTTATAATGTTCAAGTTGCAAATTACAGTAAGGAAAGAAAAAATGCTGCAACGATATTTATACAATGACAGTATCTTTTCCATTTAACTGGGTGTATTTACCCTTTGCAGCCTGAGAAACTTCACTTAGTAAATTTGAGAAGTGTCTATACTGTGTCACACTGGCCTTTATTGTGGACAATGTACTGCTCTACACTAATTTCATATCCACAGCTCTGTTTAATGCCTGAGCCATTTTTCCTCTAAAAAAACCCCAATTATCAAAAAAAATTTTGCTGTAAGCATGACTACCATTTACATTAGTCATGTAAATGGTAGAACTCGACATAGAACCCACAATTCGACATAACAATTACCAAAATATTAACTGCAAATGGCAATTCATCTTCATAAGTGAACTGTGGTTGTGGGCAGCCAAGTTTTTAAATAGGTGATCACCAGGTTGTTAATTAAATATTACTGAAACATAATAGCAAAGCAGCCTTATATTTCGAATCTGCAGAGAGAGGGAGGACAGGGTGTCTCAATAGCCCTTTTAAACAGGGGATATAGGTATGACGTGGTTCTACTAAACATTGGTAAAACCTAAAAAAAAAAACCCCAAATAAATTCAAGTTTCAGTTTGCTCCATTGACTTGCTCTCTCATGCTCACCCACTCATGCCTATTCTCTCTCCCTCTATCTCTCCTGGGAGATGGCTGAACATTTTAACATCAGTATCATTAAATTAGGATTCCAGTCTGAACAGAGACTTCTGTTCACCAAAGCCTGGTAGTGTCAACTCAGGACGAGAGAAAGGCTGTGGATCCAATAAGATCGACCGCCAATCCACTTCACTGTGTCGATCTGGATGAGGTAGATAAGGTGTCTTTTTTCCACTGCTTGACAATTTACATGTGGTGAGCACATGAATGTATATGTTGGCCACAGACAAACATATGCATACATGTGTCTATTCCTCTTCACCTTGTTGGAAGTAATTCTTTACATTTGAATGTCTGCATCAAAGTTTCAATGAAAAACAGACACTATCACTTATCATGTCTCTAGTTTACACAATGGTTAGTGAAGCACCTAATTAACCACAGCCAGCTGTGTTGGCTGTGAAAATTATCTACATTATTGTAAGAAGACACTGGTCAATCACTAAAAGAGGCTTGAATGTCAAAACCATCACCAAAATCTAGGAAATGCTGCATCAACAAAAGGATCATAATCTGGCATTAAAGGACATCCCTGACATTTTAGAAAAACATACTTTTGTGTTCCCATACAGGTAGTCAAATGAGGAGATATCAATTTCATCTCTGTGCATTCAAACGAAAGATCAGACCAAGGCATGTTTATCTAACTACAGAAGAGCGGAAGCAGAGGGGAAAGGCTGGAAACAGGGAGACAGAAACACTGGAGTGACAGAAAGTGGAGAGATGAATGCTGCAGCAGTGGTTTAAGAAGTGTCTATGACCGTTTTTGATCATTTTTTCCTGCATGATACCTGGTCACTGTTGGAAACCATTATAACCAAGATAATTCAAAGTGTCCATGGCACTTTTATTGCTAAAAGTCAAAGCTACAACCCTTTTACAACCACCTCGAATATACAAGAGTAAATGTTAAATGACCAAAAGATAGATTTTGGGTGAAGTATCACTTAAAGACTGAAGTCAGACGATGATCCAATGTCATGGAACCCATCCATGATCTGAAACCCAAGGTCTTTCTTAAAGGTTAATTCAACACTTGCCTTCTTGTAGCTGCTTTGCGATGAGTTACGTTTGAGCTTCATTTTAATGTAATTTAACAAAGTTTCACTTTCTGTCCTCACCTGACTACTCCGTTAGGAAAAAGAGACTTCACACAGTCTCATAAATAAAACGCTGACACGTCAGTATTCAGTTTCCAAATCAACAAAGTTGTGAGATTACATTAATAGTTATTAACTGATTTTTTTGTAGCCAATGAAATGACATGACATGAAAATATCAGCTGCCAGATGGCAAAAATTAGAGCCAATCTGATTCAATCTGCACTGAGCACCATGATGACCCTCCAAAGAGGGCTTTAACAGGCTGATGCTAAAACCATGACGTAATCAAGCCTCTCAGCGATACCTCTTTCATAATAAAACACTGTTAAAAGTATGTCAAAAACCTACAACAACCCTGCTGTAAACTCAACACAGACACTGAAGCTTATCCCTTGAAACTGCAGATTATAAGCATTTGACATGGGGTGTGCTCAGTGCCAATCACTTTCTGGGACTGGACAAATTCCCTGTACAAGGCTTGCTACTCAGAAACAGCTTTAAAACAAATGTAGTAAGAACGACATAGGCACCGCAGCCTCATACCTGTAGATCATTTGCAAATTTTTGACCACTGCTTGGGAGTCCATCAAAAAACGAAATATTTATAAAAGAGTAAACACAGGCAGGAAGCATCAGCCTTTAGTCTAAATATTCAGTGGGTAAACTAATGTGGCTGACTGCTACCTAATAACATTCATGTATGTATTCCATGTACACAAAACATGCAACCATGTATCATCTACACATACAAACTTGAAATTAAACTTTTACAGCTTTGGGGTATTGCATCTGTATGATTTTCTATATTAAGTTTCGCAACTGTAACTACAATTTCCAAAATGTAAAAACACTGGGTCTAGAGTAAAGTTGGCAGCTTTTACACAAGCATCAGTGCCATACATTAAGCTAAAGATGAGTGAGAGGTGGATATCGATTGCAGAGGCGCTAGCTACCTTGAGAATGCTCCGGCAGCCACTGCCTCTATGAAAAGAAGAGCAGGGGCTCTACGGTGTGAAACCTGCTCTATTAATACACACCAACTACCCAGCAGCCTAGGAACAAACGTCAAGGGGTCAGGAGGTTAAACGCTAACCCTACATTTATGTGTGGGAGACGGATAGGGCAAGTAAGAAGCAGACAATGAATGAAGAACAAAAAATTGTGAAATATACAAAATATGTTTTCTTCTATTTAAAGAATAGGTGCAACAAAGTTTGTGACAGGACATTCTCTTTTTATATATGTAAGCATCATGGAGATGGAAAAAAGTCTGCATTTTCAACTGCAATCAAATATTTAACACATTATCTTCAGAATATTTCTTGCAATATTAAAATAAATAAACTGGCACAGGCTGTCACAAGTGGCCCTGAACTCAGTCTATAAGTAGGAGACAAGATGGGCCCATGCAGAACAACACTGGGGATACACTGTCATCCTTGTGTACACTGTGCCGCAGTCTTTCTGTTTATTAGTAAATTAAACACAAAAATAAAGCAACAAAGATTATTAGTTATTAAATATTATAAGACACTACACAAGTAACGTTATGAGCATTCTGCAATCTGCTTGGGTTTGGGGATTAGCTTCTAAATCTGTATGTGTTTTTTGATCTTTACCGGTATTGCAACTGCTGTTTGGTCAATTAAAAGACGATGCTTAGATATAACATTTATAAAATGATTTCAGAACCACTACAACTAAAAGAAAAACTGTCATCTAAACTGTCAGCTAAATGTCTACACCATTGTCTCATGAGTTAGTCTCATGTTCCAATTTGGTTTACGTTGTGGTTATCACAGTATCAGCCTTGCTAATATTATTCTAGCATAAAGTAAATGGAGTGGGGCATCAGGGGCTAACATTTACGTTAAGTTGGCACTTTGGCTGAGGAGTACAATTTGTGGCGTAATTGTCGGCAAAATGGTAACGTTAGTAACGTTAAATGAGTAGTGCCAGAGTCCAAAAGGCAGTAACGTTATACAAGTGGAATCCCAAGTACACTGGCTAATTTTAGACTCCATGGAACAATTGTTATCACCTAACTTTACATCCAAATTGTGTTCGCTAAATCGAAATTACTCAACCTTATCAGGTCAATTAACAGTCCCAAGCTTGACATATCATCATATAAGCCAATTAAAGTTGTCATTATGCTACTGTAAGAGATTTTTACTTTAAAGCACGCCCCAATTTCAAAAACTCCTTAGATCGACAGGGATTACACAATTTACGTATTTTGGATTCAAAACGAATTTTCGTCACATGGTGATAAATTTCCACCCCTACAGGATTAATGTGGTACCATCACAAAAGACTACTTTCTACAGACATCACAGGGTGTTATAATTCTGCATTGGCATAAAGAATAGCTAATATTAAAACACTTAAATTTTCCCCAGAATGAGTTTGCATGTCACAGACAGCTTTAAACATTTAACTTTGTATGTATGGGAAGATACAGCATACAGCATATGTCACCTTGTGTGTTCTTTTTCTCAATTTAATTATGCAGCCATTTAATAAAAATGTCAGCACTGTTGTACTGTGTTCAAACAGACGAGTTTTTTGCTGAAGGAAAAAGTTACACTTTGTGAGAAAGGGGCCTGTTTTTAAATTACAGCTGTAAAGTAACTTAGCACAAAAAAACTCTGCACGACCAAGGAATGGGCAGGGAATTTTGGCTCAATAGAGGCTGCTAAAAGTGCATTTGCTCTCTGGGGGCAGAGAGACAGATTCAATATGGAGCAGTATTAGCCTAGATTCCCCCTCTAGATGTCGGGGAAAGCATTTATATCTCAGGGGAACTGGAACCACGCTGTGCCACTTATCAAACCCTGGAGTAGGACACTTCCATTGTTAAGAGCAGTCGGATTCAAACTTATAGTTTATGTAGGCATCTTTTGGAAAATTAATAGGAAGAGTTTGATATTGAAGTGTGCCCAGTTTTTTGTCTTATTTTGACAATATAGCATGCCTCGAGACTGCTTCAGCACATTCATTCCACTTTGTATTCCCTATTGCGAATTTTGCAATTCAGGCAGAAGCTTTGCTTATCATTGGTCTTCAGTTCTCCTTGTTATGTAGTCTCCTCCAAATGTCTCTCCGCATCTTTTGGCACTAATTTTACATTAATTATCAGTCGCTTCATGTCTTCTTGTAGCTGCAACTATTTTGGCATGGTCCAATGCAGTGTAAAAAACGTTCTGGTAGCAGTCTCTCCATCTCTCACTGTTACTCAGCACTTTCATATCAGCTGACAATAGGGCTGGGCGACAGGGCCAAAAATATTATCACAATATTTTTTGTCATATTGATCGATATCGATAATTTTCAATATATACATTTAATACCATTAATGAGAACGGCAACATTGGGCATGCTTGTTATGCCAAGGATACACACAATGTGTTATGGTGAGTAAAACTGCATGTAAACATTGTTTACAAGAAAACTCCATGACATACCTTTTAATTTAGTATGTTCAGTTTAGGACCCACATAAATGACAAGGTTTGTTATGGTTCTAAACAATCATTTATTTTTGAATCAATAATTTGATACTCTGTGCAACCAACATGGTATAACATTTATGCTTATTAGGCTCATGTAAAGCAAGACTACATGTCAGTAGTGGTGGCACTGTGTGTAAAGCTGCCCTTCCACTTTTCCCCTGAATTCTACACATAGCTGAGGCAGCAGTGTTTTTGAAAATGTTTCTATCCTGGGACTTTATAGCCAGAGTCAACCACTTTGATTACCTTTTTATACCTAGTTTTTCCTTTGTTACCTCCGCCAAGGAGGTTATGTTATCACCTGTGTCTACTTTTTGTTTGTTGGTTCGTTTGTTTTGTCAACAGGATTACACAAGAACTACTGAACCGATTCGCACCAAACTTGGTAGACGGATGGGGCATGGGCAAAGGAAGAACCCATTCAATTTTTGGGGTGAATCCAGATCTGAATTGGAATTTTTTCTCTGGTGTATGTTGTTTGACATTGGCCTTGGAGGAGGTCTGAGCTCCATTGAACGCATTTTCAAGTTCCAATCAGCATCCTGCCTTTTGCTATAAAATATGAAATTGCACTTGCTGTGTACCTGTTTCTTTTTGAGCATAGGGAGTAACGACTAAAAACGTAAACATTAGCAACTGCTGCTGCGGTTTGAACTAATGTTACCACAATACACTTGTTTACAAACTTGGGCGCTTGTGCTAGCAGGTTAGTGGCGCAGACTTTGGCTTTTTGTATACTGGGATGTTGAGATGTTAACACTTTCTTTTCAAATGGTATACAAGTTTTGTTGCGTTTCCCATCTTCGTTAGGCATGTGTGTAAACTAAACAATTAAACATTGCTGCCCTGGCTAATCGGCACGAGAAATACTAGTCAGTTAAACTATTTATTAAATGTTATTATTGTAAAACGCCAGTTAACTGTTGCATCTAAAATGCTACGTGGCCACCCGCCACCAACTAGGGCTGCAGCATGCGCAGATGGCAGCCCCCGCTAGTGCCCGGATGTGGTAAACATGCAAGATGGCAAGTGGGACAGAAGACGTCTTGTAAAACCAGCATGGTTTGGCAGTATTTTGATCTAGAAAACAAAAATAAGATGTGTATGAAGGCTGTGTCAGAATAAACTGGGATTTAACCACTCGACCAGTGCAATGCATAACCACATTCAACACAGGTATGTGGACTTCACTTGCAAGGAAAGAAGGCTGCTGGTGCTAGCACTGCTAACATTAGCCACACTAGGCAAACCAATATGACGTATGGCGCTTCCCATTAATTACATAGACTGTGGCGGCCCACCACTGTAATTTGTGCTGCCACGGTTTCATGATGAACCGAAAATATTTTTACATTTCTCACAACAATATAAAAGATCTCTAACGTACTGTTTTGCACCATTGCTTCATTGTAGAGTTGTGCACTGCGCATTGATTTGTTCAGCCCCTCCTTGCCCCGCTCTCTCTCAGTCTGTCTCTCTCACTCAAACACAGTTGCGGCCAGTGGACCATTTCTCCTTGATTTTACACATGCACAGAGGGCACGTACACAATTTAAGTTAGGCATTTCCAAGGTGTGGTCTAGTCTTCAGAAAATGCATTTGAGCTTCCAGCTTTTCCAACAATGCAATTTAACTTGTCGCCTTTTAAGCAATGCATTTCATCCGTAAGCACATGCATGCATTTTGGCATAATGAAACACATTTTACATAAAGTGTTTTAGAAGTATGGTGCAAAATACCACCAAAATAGACAAAAAAAACCCTCAAAATAGACACAAAATGACAACAGACAACTCTCCCTCATATTTCCTGTCTCTCTATGTCATATTTTCAAACAAAGGCAAAAAGAAAGATCCAACTGGTCATTTAAAATAATAAACCACTGTGCTCAACTAAATTTCCAAAGAAAGATTATAAATTCCTCAATTCTAACATCCTGATACAGGGTGACTACTTTTTATTGAGTGTTTGTGGGTTTTTTCCTGCATATTCTTATGATATTTATTTCAGATTTGACTGTAAATGAGGGGAGAAAGAGGAGGGATGACCTTGTCTACACTGTCAACCCCTGCGCCACCAGGACCCCCCAGGGGGCTTCTTCTGCAGAGTCACATCTACGGTATGTGGTGGAAATGGTATTTTCTGAGTTTTCCTCACAGCACAGCATGGAAGTTGGGACATCTGTTGCTGTGTCTTCCTGCTAGAAAAAGCAGTGATTTTAAAAAAAAAAAAAAAAAAAAAACACTAACCACCTACAGAAAGAGACTCAAACACCTCTTCACATTCTCACCACCCTTTGCTTTTTCCTTCATTGACTACCATTCTCTCCCCATTTGTCATTCATGGCAGGATGAGCCACAGTTCTAGTTGACAGGATTAAGGACCAACACCATTAAATATCCCCGCCTGATTAGTGCAAGGTAACTGTCACATGGCATGACCAGACTTGTATGGGTGTTAACAGATCCCCATAGAAAACCTCCCAACATTATAAAAACTAAGTTTGAAAAAGTAAAACAAAATGGACTAGATGTTAATTTGTTTGGTTATAGAGGATTAGGACTCCCTTTTGATGAAGGGCATTAGACATAGAATGTTTGAAGCAACAAAGACTTCATGAAAACCAGCAAATAGGAGTGGTGTTATTGATGTCATGACCTATTTCCAATAGCCACTCAGCATTGATGACCTTAAAATGCCTGGTATAGCACCATCTCTGCTATTCACATTACTTGCAGTCTGACATTTTGCGGTCATTCAATATCACATCCATTTTTGTCCAATGCGAGTCTGACAGAGAATCCTGATGTTGGATATTAGCCCTTTATTTTTCTGTATAACCTAATCTGAAAGATTGGAGTCGACTGAAAGTGCAGACAGATTACAGAGAGGCTGAGGAAAAGAGTAAATGAGGACTTTGCAGAGCTTTGACAAAAAGAGAAAGTGGGGAACAAAAGACAGCCTGTTAAACTGTCTTTTCTCACCCTGCTGCAATTTCCCAAATATCACCTCACATTTCACCTCTAGAAGTCTGGTATTCATTTCCTCTTGTGCTTCGATTGTCTTCTCTTGAGATTATTTTTTCCACTATTTTGAGTGACACATTGCAGTAAGCCTTTTAACTATTAACTAAAGTGCACTTCTGTGTTATTCTCATCTCTTGCAAAGCTCAACTCCACATAATACAACACGATTAAAGATGATGAGCTCTTCTATCTTTGTCTGCAGTAGGAATGGATGAAGAAGGGTGCGGCGAAGGGGCACTCTAAAAACTCCAGGTTTAGTCATTATGTAATCAAGTATAGCCCGACCCATACTGGATATTTGAGTTTACTTCCCATATCAGTGTTTGAGTTAAAAACAATTTGATAATAATGTAATTGTCAATATGCATTTTTTTCATAGACACATAACACAAAGAAACGTTTTTGATAAGGATCCTTTAAATGTGTGACTTAGATATGTACTGAGTAGGCATTTTGCAGTTGAAAATAAACTTTTCTGGGCCTAGAAACTGCTTCTAAATAACCTTTATTAACTTTTTTTAAAAATTACCTAACTTATATATTTTGGCATTTCTCTACTGATATTTCTTACTGGCTGACATATATACTGATCGGACACACATATGTACACTGATACGTCTGCAATAAGCCAGTACTGGCAAATTATCAGCCTAGTTAACAAAAACAATTGTTTTTTTTTTTTAAATAATAACGTCATTTTAAAAGCTGTGTCATGTGAAGAAAAAAAAAAGTTTGCTTAATTTTCTACAATCTATCGCGTAAAAACTCAACACAACCCAGTATCCTAAATGTTGATTGAGAGAGGTCTCTGCAGAGAAGCCTGTTGACAGTTATAACGCTGGTGCTAGTAGTGAACACGACAAAGGTTACAGCGTTGGCAGACCAGCAACACCAGAGTTGAGCCATGCCAAGGATGTCTTGGTCTGCAGCGCATAATATTTGACATTTAAATGTCTACCAGCCTCACTGCTCTCCTCCAAATCATCTATCACTCCACACTGCATTGTGTCTTAACGTTGCATTCAGCAGGTAAAACGTCGTGCACTGAAGGAAATAAGGATCCAGTACGGGGTATTACGATTCCTTTCGAGTAATGGAGGTTATTTTGTGGTACCATTAATCGCTATGGTTATTCGTCCGATTTCTGGTCTGCCCACATGCGCTGTTATGTAGGTTAACGCTATCCATTTTTGATCGGTCCGATTTCCCAATCCAGTTTGCCATTACACTTGAAGCAGGTGACAGCGGGAAAGTAAACCGTATAAATACGTGGAAATCAAACAGAGATCCTTGTCCTTGCTTGTCACTGACACCCTTGACATCTTGGCTAGTTGCATGGTTGCCATGCAAACAAGTGACAGCCAAGCTGTAGCCGCATGGGGCACGGTGTGCCCCGCTAACGGGGAGATGAGGTTTTACTTTATGTGGCTAGCTAGTACCCAGTCAGTACCCAGGCAGGAGGTAAACCAGACACAGATAACGTTACTATCGCCATTGACCACATTTCTCTCAAGACTGCGTCGTTAGAACTACCGTTTGGATCCTGGGGGGGGGGGGGCATATTATCCCCATTCTACAAGTCAGCGCTATCTGAGCTCCGCTAGTTAGCGTAAGTTAGCACATAACACACCCGTTAGATAAAGACATACAAGTAACGTTCGCTGAAAATAGCAAGTTATCTTTCCTCGCCGCGTTGGCGTGGTGTAGCAAGAAAGCAGCTCAACGTAAACTCACTCTGTGTCGACCAAGGCCGGCGCTCATACAGTTGTTTCCGCGCTTCCTTCCCAGTCCAGCGTCATAGCACGGGTCTGTGGGGAGTGGGTGGCGGGCGGTGGTGGACTGTCGGGAGACGGCTGGGGGAGAAGTTGCTCCGTTTCAACATGGAGAGCGTGGAGCGGACTGGATCCTCCCGCTGCTGCGGCTCGCCTGGCTGCTGCCACGCTGGGGAGCTCTGGCGACACCTGTGGCCGCAGCAGCGCACGGCACCTGCTGCGTGGCACTTCACCCTACAGTAGGGACTTGCCATGGAGATCCAGTAGTTTATGCGACCCACAAGAGCAAACGTTACTCATGTCAGGATAACAATTCGAAATTTTTAACTCCTACAGTGCATTTCACAGGGATACATTAAATATAAAGAACCTTCTCTTAATTAAAAGTAGCACTACACAAAGTGAAAATATTCCATTACAAGTAAAAACATTCCAAAAAAAAAATTTTTGTCTCAAGTAAAAGTACAAAAGTATTATCAGCAAAATGTGGATCAAGTAACAAAAGTAAAAGTTTTTCAGCAGCCCAATGGCTCCTGTCAGTGTTATATATCATTTTATCGAATAATTATTACTAATGCATTAACAAATAAATACTATAGCTATAGTGTGTTTCATATACTTTTTACCACTAGTATTTTGTTATTTTGGCTCTACTTCAGCACACCCCGTCTGTTGTTAGCAATTTGATGATGAGTATTTGTCCGTGTCTTTTTGCTTTAATTTCCTGGGGCCAATCTGACTTTATTGTGTCTTGCCTCAAACTGAATGTCCATCATGGCTTCACTGACCAAGACGTTCAGCCAAGTGAGAGCCGTAAAACGACCAGAGCGTGCTAATACTGAACCAAAGGCCAGACATCAACAGCCACATTCACAGTACATTCATTGTAACGACAAGTCTGGAAGTCAGGTCTTAACTTGAGGTCAAGGCAAGGTCTCTACATCGCTGTGTGGTTTTAGATTTCCAATCAAATCCACATTTATGACTGTTTTTCTACTATTTTCAGAGCCTTTAAAAAAAAACTTATTACCAACTCAATCACCTCAGTCAATAGCCAAAATATTCCAGTGTAATCCATTATGGTGGATTTACTGGCACATAAGCATTTGAGCTCATCATTAAATTTGGATCACCCAGTTATCTCTTGTCCTATTTTAATTTTCTATTTACAGGTTGGATTGTTTTCATAATGGCTTCAGCTCTCTGTGTACTTTTTTTTTGTTGCAAATCACAGCATAGGAGGCTGGAAAGAGACATTCAAATGCCAAATCTATTTTTAGATCCAACTTGTGGATCTGAGAGACGTTAAACAAGGATGAGGAGGAGGAGACGGGGGAGAGATGGAGAATTCGGGGAAAGGGAGGAAAGGTACTGTATAAGATGTGAGAAATATCAGGCTTAATGGAGCCGACATGCTGACAAAAACTTACATTACCACCATGTCAGGTGTCTCATGTAATGTGGGAAAATGATTTCCCTTAAAAATCCACCATATTTTACAAAATCCCCTAAGTGTAGGCCCGATGTGAGCTGTAAAATTAAAAGGTTGTGCAAGGTCTATGTATGAAGCTTTTTCCTCATGAAGTAAGAAACAGAAATTGCATTATTTATTCGTCCTTTGAGGGTGCTCTTAGCTACCTGCAAGCTCAAAGTTGCTCTGAATAATGCAGAGGTGTACCAGCTCAATCCTCCTCCACAGCACACATCGTATTCAATTGCTGTGCTCCTTTTGATGCGTTCCATTTGACCGAAACAATTCAGAAACTCTTTGCATAATGAATTGATCAGTAGTGCAAAGACTGTGCAAGTTAGGTTTTCAGTGATTTTAGCTTGTAAAATGTTACACAAGCACAAAAACTCGCATAGTCTGAGTGACATCAACTTGGAGCAAAAATGATGAGAGTAAAAAGCTCTAATTATATTGCAGCTGCTGGATTGAAGTAAAGAGGAGACTGATGCCACACTCACACACAGATTCAAACCACACATTACACAACCATAAACATATGTGGGGTAAAAATGAAGTAACGTCTTTAATCCCATTTTGTTTGACAGACTGAACAGTATACAAATATTAAAACCTTACTCCTTCTACATTTTTGCATTGTACCAGCAAGCATCTCATAAAGCATTTCAAAAACATCCTAAAACTTTATGACTATGTGCTTTTCTTGTTTTTCATTCAAAACACAAGTGCTTTCAATCATTTTAAGAACATTGCAATACAATAAAAATAAAACATGGGCTTAAAAATATCTAAGGGCTAACCACACACACCAATTATTTTTAGAAATAAACGTACCTGCCTCATGGAAAATTATGCCCTTTAGAAACTGAAAATAAAGCTTGTGCTCCTCTGGTGAATTTGACATCACAGGAAATGTCCAAAGATAGCCCAAATATGCAGCAGGAAGTGATACATTGTTGTTTCTATGAGGAATGTACAATGTAGAAAAGAAGGACATTAACAAAACAAAACTGGATGTGACCTCTAGATTCTTCAAAGTACACTGTGATGTAGTATGGGTTTTCTAACAACACACCCACAAGTAAAATGTTCATTTTTCATTGTTTGAGTTCCTGAGCTTTTTTTTTAACGTGACCCATCTCTTTAATCTTCAAAAATAATCAAAATAAGACTGTAACAATTGGTTGTGGGGTGAATAGCAAAAGGTTACGAACAGTTTCACAAAGTACTGGCCAAAATATAATCAGATACTGATAAAAAAAAAAAAAAACGTCCCATAGTTTAAAAAAGTGGACAGTGTAGAAAGACACAAAATGCATCCAGTGCATTATTCACTACAGTGCATACAATACAAAAAACTCTCTAACCTCTACAACAAACAACGAGACTCCTTCATTAAAAGGCATTGCACAGTTCAAATTGGCTTAAGAGGTGCAAAAACAATTGGTTGTACAATCTGACAAACTTCAATAAAATATGATATATTGAAAAACTTCATTTTAAGGTCTCCATAACAAGGTATAATCACAACAGTCCCTGCTTGTCATCTACAGTTTTTTCTTAAGCATTGAAACAAAAATAGAACAGTGCCACCTATTGGTGTTAAAGCACATAGGTTTTTAAAAGGCACACAGTATTTAGAACAGCATTTTTTTACGCACCCATTCTAAAGGTTCAATTGATTAGAAGTTTTTCTTTTATCATAACTGTCCCTAATAATACCTATACAGCATCCAACATATTACCTGAGCTAAAAATGTAACCATCAGTAAGTCATATACAGTAGTAAGCAAGCATCAAACTGATCAATATAATAGTATGCAATTATAAGAAGGAATCCAAGACAGACGTTTACATATAATCCAGATATTTTTGGTCAGTGATTATGTCCACTATTGTATCTCCATATACAGTTTTTCTCTATTGTCAAACATTCAACATTTTTAACAAATAAATACAAGAAAAAGAGGTTTAAATCCAGAAAGCTACAAGGTCCTTAACAAGAGCATGACATGTATAAAAAATAAATACAGCACAATCTGTTAAATCTGTTATCTGTTCCCTTTACAAATGTCTGCTCAGTTTCTTGCTAAGAGTAAAGAGAGAAGTAGAGGACCTGAACAGTTTCTCTGGTCTATGCATTTTGGTACCCGTTTTTGCGAAAACCTTTTTTGGGTTCTACGTTCTCGTAAATAGAGAGTGCAGCTGTGTTTTGGTAGATTAGATCCACATTGGTTCCAGTTCTTGACCTGATGATGTCCATGGCACACTGGTTTAAGAACACATACTGATCCTGGAGGGACACAAAATTTTGCTGAGCTGCATCACACCGACCATTTCAAGCAACATGTATGGTATGACATTTGTGATCAAATCCACAGTGGATGTGACTGTATCCTACCTCTGTCTGCACCATAAGGGGACGGTGCATGCGCAGATCATGGACGATGCCGTACACGTCTACAGTGTTTTCCCTTTCAATCTGGAAGATTAGACGATCAATGGCTATGAAGGTACCTGTGCGCCCAACACCAGCACTGAATGTAGACACGAGAGAGAAAGATAGAATATCAGATGATTTGTTTTGGTAAATTCTGAAACAGAAAGGAATGAAGGCTGAAGTGTGTGTGTGTGTGTGTGTGTGTGTGTGTGTGTGTGTGTGTGTGTGTGTGTGTGTGTGTGTGTGTGTGTGTGTGTGTGTGTGTGTGTGTTCAGTCAGACCTGCAGTGGACCACAGTAGGAGAGTGTCTGGAGTATTGGTCCATGTGCTCTCTGACCAGATGTCGGAAGCTGATGAGGAGCTCGGTGGTTTCTGGTACCCCGTGATCCGGCCAGGCTGTGAAGTGGAAGTGACGCACTGAGCGGGTCTCTGCTGTTTTCACCTGGAGAACAAACAACACACAAACTCAAAATAGTTGTTAAATAAGCACTGACAGGTTATGACTTTCACTCATGCACAGTGTGGATTCCTACCCTCTTATAAGGGCGTTTTTCTTGGCATATGTAACATTTCACCACTTACATTTTTAATGTCAAAGTCCCTGATGGTCCAGTCTTCAAGTGGTATTTCAGAGGTTGTTGTCACAGTGATGTTTTCAAAGTGCTTGGTGCCAGAACCCCAGTACTGCTCACATTTTACCTAAGGGAAGACAGGCGTTGTGTCCATGTGCAGTAAGATGCATGTTGCTGCTACTTGTGGTGTTTGTGTCGGTACTCACGCGTCCCTGTTCATTACAGCGTGTCAGCATGACCAGGGTCTGTACATTCTTCTCCCATATCATCCTCCAGAACTCGCTGACTGTGGTGGGCAAAGGACCCTGAGCTGCAATAAATTCCTTCCTGGAGTTGAAACCCTGCCAAATAAAACATCAGCCCAGCCAGAGAACACAAACACCCATCCTGTTCAGGTTTCTCTAAGATTCTCAGGTGTTCCAGACACCAACGGGGATGAAGGTGGAATAGTTTAATTAGCACGGCTTTAAGCAAAAGAATGAGCAGTTATGTTATTCAGTAGGATGTTTACTGATAGTGAGGCAATGACTGAAGCAGAGAGCTGCCTCAAAGAGTGTGAGTACGCACCGGCATGTAGTTAGCATTGATGTAGTCATCATATGGACTTCCATGGATAATAGAGAGTTTCACCCTAGAAGAGTCATCTAGGAGGTGAGAAAAGAGGGCAAATGGAATGTGTTAAATGTTATGGCTGCACTGATGCTCACTTTTTGCAATGTGAAAACACTGAATCAACTGAATTATTGCAGTGTGTTTCCCTGCCGAAAGATGTATGATAAGTTTGATTTAAAGTACAAACAAAAATGGGATAATGGTGGTAGATACTCTATGATGGGCGATGATACAGTTTAAAGAGTGGGGAGCGTTAATGTGGAAAGCAGCAGAGGCGGATTTGTTAAGGTGACTCACAGGGAAGGACATTGTTGTAGCGGTTCTTGGGCTTGTTCTCCAAAGTCAGAGCACTTATTTTCGACTGACCTGTACCAACAAGTTTCAGGTCCTTTAAAAGAAAGGGGGGAAAAAAATGATTGGATGATTGACGACTGGATGGTTCACTTTATACCCAAAATCTGGTGCATGTGCAATACCACAGAAAGACAGTTAATATTAGTAAGGATGCACAATCACTGTAATTTTTATCTCCAGTTACTAATAACGTTCATGGTCATTTTGGCCAATGCCAATGATAATGATCATTATTTTTCATTTTACAGTGATTCCACCACTTGACCTGTTTCCACCATTGAAGTATGTCAGGAATAATGTAAATTTTACTATGCAAGTAAGTTTTACTAGGTCAAACTGATGCTCGGCACAAATGAAAATGTCTTTAAAAACACTGCTTCATTTGTACAAGTCTTGATTTATTTCTAAACATTCGACGTTAAAATGTCTGAAGTCTGAAGGAGATGAGCAAACATTACTTAATATCTGTTAATTATTTTAGCATCACATTGTCAAGTATACTCATTGTTGCATTTTCATCCGTCACAACTGAATCCCTTCAAACTTCCATATAAAATGCTGCCTCTTGCATTTCTTACTTTTGCTCCATTCAGTGATCACAAGAGATATTAAAAATGCACACGTAGTTAGATATTAACATTGAACTTTGAGAAGTGATGAGTAGTTGTCACATTTACAGATATAATTCTGTCAAAATTAATAAATTACATGGTTAAATCTATCTTGAATAAAGTGAGTAATGTAACTGACATTATTTTGATACTGATCCCAATGACGACTAAATATTTTTTAGCCATAATTGTCTGCTATGAATAGACAAATAGATATAGCCCTTGAATATTAAGTTTATGTTTCACCTCAAACTCTTCAGCAAAGCCACAGTTGGAGTCGGCTTTCTGCTTCTTGTAGTAAGCTTCATAGTCCTCCACCCTCACAGACACACTTCTGTCAAATGGATACCAGAGATAAGATGAGAAATTAGTTTTGTTCAGAAAACCACTTTGGAACAATTCAGTCATTTCCAGTCATAATGTGTAACCTTTGATACATCTGACCTTACTTAATCATGTATAGGATTTATACTTACACTTTGGCTCTGGAAAAAGAAAGAGGAAAAAGCAACATTGACTAAGGGCTATAACTATTGATGACCATTTATTTTAAACTTCTAATAACATGGTAAAAATGAAAACCTTACCTCATGGAATGAATCTGGATGTCTGATGATTCTTTGTTGGATAACCTACAGTATATAAACAGTGAGTTTAGAATTTAGTCCTATACACACTGACTTCACAGTAGTTTCTATCAATGATGACAATGACAAACCTTTTCCAGTAGATAATGAAGCCAAAGAGGACGACGAAGAGAACGCAAAAAATTCCCAGTGTTACTCCGACGGCATAGCCAATGACAGCTGAAATGTTGACAAAGATTACGACAGAAAGACAACGAAAGGGGCCAATGAGCATGGCAAAAAACAAACAAACAATCAAAACTATGGTTCTGAGTAATGGTACCTGGGTTTTGTGGGAGTTCAACAGCAGGGTAGAACTTTGTTATTGAGACCAGTGAGTCTTCAACATTCACAAGGCCATTTTGCAGAGTAAGACTGGTGAACAACACAATGGCATACCTGCAGGACAAGAGATTTAAAATTATTTTTTTCATATACATATCCTGAGCTTTGACTGGTGTTGTAAGTGTAAGAAAATGTAAGAAGTAGCTGTTAATATATGTACTTGTTAAACTCAAGTAACCAGAGTTCATTCAAGTTGAATGCACCTGAGAACCTTCATAACATAAGTCGGTAAAATAAAATCATTAAGATAAAATCAGTACTTAACACACTGACTCAAAATGCGCCAGGCAATATTAATAAATTCAAGAGTTAGAGACTGCATAATTAGTCATTTTAAAATCTATTTTTAAGAAAACATACATTATTACATGGTATAAAAAGTAATAGTTGGCAGTTCAAATACAAATGATCTTACATAATACACCAATAGCCCATAAAGTAGAAAGTTATTTTATCATTTAGAAGTTACTATATTTATACACATTATCATTTTTTCTTACTGATATTTTCCATTGGCATCCAGAGCACCGTTGGTGTAGCCCTCCCATTTGGATTCATTTCCTACTTCTATGCTCAAATGGTTTTCTCCACTGCGTGACTGGAGGTTGGTCTCTCTGACTGTTGCCATGTATACTGGAGTATCCTTTGCCCTCCACTGATCATAAGTTTTCTCCAAGTAGGTTTTCAAATCAGAAGTGTCACCTGAAAGAGCAGGAACTTGCCAAAATAGTAAGTGGCTTTTGACAGGAAAGTTCTTGTCATGAGTCTTAATCATAAGAAACAAATACATCAAACAGTAAGAAATACTCAGACTAGCCATGAACAAACTGATCTCCATGATACAGGTCATGCTGAACAAATGGTCACTTCAACATGAATTGATTATGACAACGTGGCATAATTACAAAACTTCCTGACATTAAAAAAAGAACAGGGAAACCCACCAGGGTGGTTGTTTGTCACCAGCACCCCAACATGTGTGACTCGCCCATTGGTGTCATTCAGCAGCTGGCTGTCAATCTCAAGGGAGAACTTGTTGTACTCCGTCCCACTCACCATCAACAGTGACTCATAGTTGAGTGGAATGGGTGGATCTTCGAAAAAATTATGAAAGACAAAGGATCACATAGAAATAATTTTAAATGCTGCAAAGAAAATTCAGCAAGTTTTGAGCTCGCTACCTTAACCAGCCTATCATAATTCTACTTGTAGAGGAGATACTGTCGACTACAGATCAACCAAGGAAACTGCCACAGACAAGTGATTAAAATGGAATCAATGTCTGAAATGACTGGACGTCTTTGAGCTCTAATATAAAAGAAGGTTCTCATTAGCAACATGACATATAAAAGTTTGCTGTAAGTTTCTCAAAAAATGTGAAAAACGTGTCCTGAAATATGATTGAAGATATTATTAGCATGTGCATTCTACAGTTACGTAATTACAATGTCCACAAAGCATAATGTCCTACTTGTAATGCCTGTCAAGCAGTCACGAGACACAGGAGTGCTGGGCTTTCCACAGCTCAGCGTCTCCACGGTCAGTCTGTATTTAGTGTGGTGACGAAGGTTGAACACAGTATGATTGCACCAGGTGTTCGTCAAGTTTCTCATCTTGCCTTCGTTCACACTGACCAGGAAACCAGAGTGGTGGCCACTGGGTTTGTCCCAGTACAGGGTGATTTCTGCGTTTGGTTTGTTTGGACCTTCACATGTTAGGTTTTTCACTGGGCTTGCATCTGCAGCATCAAATAGAAATAAATGTTAGGGTAAACATAACACTGATCATTCATAAATAAAAAAGTAAATGATATCAGAGTATATTATTTTTAATTAATATTGGCCAAAAATATATTTGCTGTATAATTTATGTTGAGCGATTTCCACCCACATTACTTGAAAAAACTTGGTACAGCTAATTAAAAGGGTCTTAATAGTTACTACGAATTAAGCAGGCCTTATTAGATCTTGAAATTAGAATGAAATGCTCTTTTTAATCCACAGCTAAAATGAGCTTGCTTTTCATATTTGTTATGCATGCACAGTTGAAAGACAAAATTATCTGAAACCATCTGATAGCAATATGAAATGAATCAAGTTGCTAGGATCATACTTGTGCAGCCAGAATTTGATGTTGGAGCACCCAGTGTTCCATCAGCGGTCTCCGTGGTGACACTAAAGTCATAGCTGCTGCCAGGATCCAGGTCATAGATAGTATACTCAGTTGCCTTTGTTATGATACTGATGGGCCCATATTGGCTTTTCCAGGTCAGATTGTACCGATAGCTTTCCTTGTAATCAGCAGGTTTTTTCCACGTGACTGTGATGTTGTCCTCTTCGGTCATACGAGCCACAAGAGACCCCACGCTCAAAGGTCCTGATTGTTTGAAAGAGATTTGAGAGGTGTATATGTTAATCCAGATAGTAAAGTTGAAAGAGGAGAGTGCTTGTGCTTGCACATTGCTTGGATGCAGAAATAAAAACCTTACGGGTAGTAACCATGTCGATGTGAACCTTCTCACTCTCAAAACACAGGGCACCCACTGTTGCAATGGAGATGTTGTAGGAGGTCCCAGAAAGCAAGGAGTCAAAAGTGTGACTGGTGTTTTTGGTAATGATGTATCCACCTCCCTGGGATGGTGTGTTAGTCAGTTTGTAGTCGAATGATACACCGGTCATCAGAGGAGCTTCTCTCCACCTAATTTCAATGGAACTGGTTGTCTTTGTCAGGACCTCAATCAAACCGGGAGGGTTGGGGACTGGAGGGGGAGAGTGGGGATGAAGCACGTTAACTTGAACAAGCAGAGTTATTCTTTCATTCATCAACCCACAGCGTTCTTTATGATACCATTTTCCTTCCGCACATGAGAGCTGTCATGCCCGAGGGACCCGTGTGATGCTAGAGAAGTGACTATTATCGTGTCATTGTGCATCAAGTTCCTTGAAAGCACCAACAAGATTTTGAGCCTCAGCTGTGCTCACAACTGCAGGACTACATTGTGACCCATGTCAACTTGATTACAAAAAAATAAAGGCAAAGACTATGTATCTGTTGCTCCCTATGTCAGGTAAATTTTCATAGCGTACTGAAAGGAATAAAACCTTAAAAAATAAAAGCTACTACTACTCTGCATTACTGAATATGACACCACTGAAAACTTTAAAATCGAACAAATTTACCATACTTACAAGTCGCATTAGTGATTTCTCCAGATAATGCATCGAAGGGTCCACTACATGTTTTTACCCTGGCAGTGTAAGGCCTCCCTGCAGATAGGCTTTCAAACAGAAAGGAGGTACTAGTAGAGTTCAGCACTTGCTCCTTTAAAGGCGATGATAACGTTCCGTTATAAAGATAAACCTTATAATATTCCACTTTCCCAGGAGGTTTGGTCCATGACACCAGGATTGAACTATTTGAGCCCTGGCTGTTGATACTGGGTTGCACCGTCTCAGGCTCTGTTCAGATGCAGAGGAGGAGAGATTAAAGCTGATCAACAACCTTTACAATGTGAAATGGAGAAACAGGAATGACAGGTGAAAAACTTACTAGTGTACTGAAAGATGCACTTTGCTTCCCCTTCGCTGCCATCCGCTGCCCTGACAAAAACACAGAAGGTGCAGTTGGTCCCAGGGGTGAGCTGTGAGATCTCTGCACTTTCTCCTGCGAGGGTTTTGTTTTGGGAGCCACAGCTTGTAGACTGAACCCGATATGTATATTCATTCTTGTACCCCGGTGGTTTCCCCCAAAACAGACGTACAGTGGTTGTGTTTAAGGTTTCAGCGTTCAGCCATCCAGTACTCTGAGGCCCTACACACGGAAAAGAGAGTGTTACTTTTGAAAACAGCAATATTAAGCACACTTCTTCTGTCACATTCTGTCAAATTAGCTGCATTTGCCTCAGTACAAAGGTTACAGAGACAGATAAAAGGTTATGGAATAATGATAAACTCAACTTTGAGTTTAGTTCATTGTTTAATTGTTATGTTCTTTGGTTGTTTTGCTTGTTTAGTTTGAGGTTAATATTGTAAATTTCCAGGTTTAGAGAAAGTATTTTGATAGGATATACACATACGTGTAAAGTAGGAGACTGTCACAGAAACTGCCTGAGTGCCATCTGCTGTCTGTGTTGTGACAATGAAGCTGTAGTTGCTCCCAGATTCAAGTCTAGCGGTTGTACTTGTGGTGTTAAAAACTATTACAGAAGCCAGAGAGGAGCCATTGGTAACCGACACCACATATGAGTAGTGAGATTTGCTCTCCGGCTGTTCCCACACCAAGGTCACTGCATCTGTGGTGATTTCGGCCTGTCTCAGATTGGTTACCGAAAGCGGTCCTGTGAAAAATTAAACAGATGAGACACAGTGGATATACAAAAGAGGTGTGTTTTCATGTGTTAGATATGGGCAAAATAGTATAAATAGCAACTGCGGTACATCACACAGGCATAAGGGGTTAACAGTTTTTTACCAATAAACATCTGCGGGTCAATGAGCTGTAGGAATTATGTGCTCAATATGTCACTTGGTGTTTCTGAATGGCCTTGATGTGATAAAACACACCCATCTAGCTCATAAAGCAGTTAAATAATATCACTATAAATGAAAGAATCTGTCTAATTTTTTGTGCATCAACGTTGTCATAAAATAAACTAAGAATAAAACTAATATTAAAGTAGTTCAAAAATAAAATAAACCAACTTTGCAAACTTTTTTGAACTTTTATCTTCTGTTATTTTTCATTTTTTATATATTTAATTTTTTTTATAAATATATGTATTTTTTACAAATCTTTTTTTTGGCACATGCTACTGCTTATAAACATATATAGACAATATCTCTTTGGAACCTGTCACTTTCACTAAATGGCTAAAAAAAAAGTACACCTGTAAAGAAATAACAACAAAACTCAAACATCACATTAATAAATAGATAAACAAATAGACTTGAAACCCACACTGAAAACTGACTAAAAACTGAAAAAAGACTAACTTTAGAAAAACAAAACTATATATAAAAGCAAAATCCTAAAGCATAGCTAATAACATCCACAGTAATAACCCTGATGTGATAGGGTGTGTGTTAATCACACTCACTGGTGTAGTTTTGTGCCATCATTGCTGTGCTTTCATAGTTCCGCTCGCCCACAGTAACAACAGAGATGCTGTAGGGGCTTCCAGACTGGAGATTGTCAAGCAGGAACGAGTTGTTTTCAAGCAGAAAGGAGCCATTAGCGGTGTACACACGGAAGCTGTAATGATTACGGTCCATGCCCTCTGGAAATGGCCAGGTAAAGTTGATGGAATCCACAGTCTGAGACTCCACGCTGATGGGGCCAGGAGGGTTGGGAACTGAGGATGAAAGGGAATACTGTGTCATTAGAGCTTGATTCAAATTAGCATTTATAAAATAAATGGTCAAACTACTTTGCATACAATATACACAGGTTTATAAGTCACAATGTCAATGTAACTCACAAGTTGCGTTGCAAACACTTGAACTGTTACTCTCAAAAGGTCCACTTTTGGTGACCACCACTACACAGTAAAGCAATCCTGGTATCAGGTTCAGAAATACGTAGTTTACAGTACTGCTGTTCCCTTCGCTGCTGTTTTGCCACAACTGTCCGTCTCTGTACAGCAGGACAGTATGGGAGGCCACCGTCCCAACTGGTTGGCTCCAGCTCACTGACATGTCAGTTGTGTGTCCTATGGCTGTGATGTTAGAAACTACTTCAGGCCCTGGAGGAAAAAGAAATTCAATTTAATGGAATATATATTTAGAACATTTTTTCACTGCCCAAGAGAATGAACATACATTTAGTTAGTTTGAAAACACAGACAAACAGTTTGACAGTAACATAACAATTGTAACACTGTTACAGTTCTATGATGGACCAGGGACTTGAACTTTTAACAGAAAGCCTGCATTACAAACTGGAGGTACAATATATATATGTATATTTATATGTAGTATACAGTATATTATACAGTATACACACACACGCACACGCACACACACACACACACACACACATAAAAACACTTTTCAGAAACTTTGAAGACATACTTGTGTAACTTGATGTGTTTTCTGCCGTGGACTCGACCCCTTCTACGACTGTAAACACATAAAAAGTGTACAGATCTCCAGGTAAAAGATGGTAAAAGGTGTAAGTCTCTGTCTCTGTTTGATTACTCTGAAGCTCTATGTTGTTCAGGAACGCCATCACCCGGTAGGAGTAGGAAGTCTTATAATCACTTTGCTTGAGCCATGTCAGCTGAATGGCTGTTGTGCTCACGTCACTCACTGTGAGGTTGGTCACCGCTTTGGGCACTGCAACAGACACAGCAGAGGGTTATGTAAGACCAAGAACCTCAAAAGAAAAAAAGATATTTTCTACATTTTTATAGTTTACTTAATCATTTTGAGTATGTAAGATATTAAAAATTTGAAGTCGTACAGAGCCCACTAACGCTTCTGCAGTTTGGCTGCATTTAAATGTGAGGTCTTACTTGTGTAACTGGATGTCTGTTCCTCTGTGGATTCACTTCCTGGTGCTGCTATTGTCCTGACACTGATATTATATCTAGTTCCTGGCTCCAGGCCAGGTACATCAGTGCTGTTATTGTCGACTGTTGTGTTAAAAAGTGTTTCTGTCAGGCTGTACACTCTAATACAATATTTGTAATAAAGCTGGGCTCCCAGCGGGTATGACCATTCCACTTTGACCCTGGTGGTGGAAACAGGGCTGGCTTCAATGTTCAACACAGGGTTGGGCACTAGAAATATTACAAACATGGTGGAAATGTTAGTTTAAAATGCAATTAAATGTGTAGAGATTTCTGTCACATACTGTATGATGAATTCATATATATTGTGTAATATGCAGTATTCTTAGATGATAGCCACACAAAATACTGGGTTGCTACAAAAGAAGTACAAAATGAATTTAATCACTCTCACACAAAGGACACTTCTCTGTCCTTTGGTTTCTCCCTGTTGTACTTACGGGTGAAAACAGAAATATGGACAGCCGTGCTCCTTAAATTTTGGGGTCCAACGGTTTCTATAGTTATGTTGTAGGAAGTTCCGGAGGAAAGCAGGGACAGCTCTGTGCTATTGACTGTGGAGTTTTTATGTTGTACTTCGCCACCCTCAGGCTGGTAGGTGATATGGTAGCTGATGTTGGGAGCACCCTCCATCAAGACAGGAATCGCCCACTTCAGAAGGAGCGAAGAGTTTTTCCTCTGACTGATGATGATGGAACCAGGAGGCGTGGGAACTAAGAGGTATGAATGACAGGTACAGGTACTTAATATTTTTTTATAAGTACGTTGTTCAAAAAAAGAACAAAAACAAAACAAAAACAAACGATGCACTCAGACTAAAATTCAAGTAAAGAAAAGTTTTGGCAGTGGTGATTCTGGTGAGGGGATCTAACACATAGTGTAAACATGTTAGTAGGTTACCACAAAATATCACACTAACTGCTAGGAGTTCTGGTACTGATATACAAGAAAAGATAGCATATCAGGCCCTTGTGAAACTAATAGTTGTCGACTGTCACACAATCTGATTTTGATCATATAAGCTAATTTTATTCATGGCTCTGTCATTGTTCATGTCTGAATGTCTTCAATGGCTTAAACCCATTAAGAAAAAAAAACGAATAGATCTGATCAAGACAGCATCATGAAAAGAACAACAGTAAAGGATGTTAAACTTACAAGTTGCAAATAAAGACTGGTCAGACCCACTAGTGAAGTTCCCAGCTACAGCGGTCACTGTGATAACAAAGACTCTCCCAGGATATAAATCAGTAAAGAGGGCTGTGGTCACTGTTGTTGTAGTGCTATTCAGATTCATCAGACTTATATCTGAGATGGTTATCACATAGTGATCAGCCCTCCCTTCAGGCAAAGTCCACCTGATGCTCAGGCTGTCAGTTCCTCGTGCTGTAATCATAATGTCCTCAGGCTTTTCAGGCCCTATACAAAAACAAAAACAACAAAAAAAACAAGTAGAAGGTGCTACATCTATCTTGTCATTGCATTTTGAAAAAACATATGATCGATTCGTGATGTGTCGCATTTTGAAATGACATCATATAAGTAAAGCACATATATTTGCCATAAATGCATATTTAATCAATTAAAACATAAAATATTGCAATATGACAATTCTATATTAGTAATTCATACATCATACTTCCAATCCATATATTCCTAACCAATAAGGTCTAATGTTTAAAATGGTGTCAACATGCAGACAGAGAAACGTTATACACATTGACATTGTAATAGCTCAAATTACTAAAAATGCAGCAATATAACATCATCTTGTGTTGTGTAGTATACTGATACAACATGCCAGAAAATACTGAAAATTATCCTCACAACATCCAGGAAACCCATGCTGAGATCTAAGAATGTCTTGTTTTTTCTGGCCATCAGTCCAAGTAAAAAAAGAAGAAAAGCAGTGTGTGCTCACATCAGAGCAGCTGGATTCAGAGAATGTTTGGCATTTGTGCTTGCAAAATGACCCTAACGATTAATTGAATATCCAAATACTTGTCAATCACATTTCTGTTGATCAAGTAATCAAGCTCTACATGAATCATAATTGTTTGTTAATACTTCTGTTTTTAGCTGCATGTTATAAACACTGTTTCCCACAAATGCAATCACAGGGTAAATGTCATGGCTAACCTTGACTTTAAGTCCTGTAGCATTTACAGGTGGTATATGAACAACTAATAAACGGTTTATTTATATACACATTGTAATGCATTTGGAAGCAGATATAGGTGTTTAGTAATGTATATATCACTTTCACTTTCTCTGGGGACCCATAAGGGGAGACTGGTATACACGAATAATAAATGACAATACAGTAAAACACAGGTGTAATAACATTAAATATGTCTTCACAGGAGAAGTTATGATTGCTACAAATACTGTACATTTATTAACACTAAAAAATGTCCTTATATCTACTTACAACTGCATTACAGTATGTTAGGAACTAATCGTTAAATATATATACACGGTATGCGGCTGATAAAAGAAACATTGGGTGACTTAATGAGTTCTAAAGGTTCATGAACATCACCAGTTTGACAGACTGAGCCCAGTTAAGTGATGAGAAAAAGGTCGATGAGAGATTGCATTGAGTAAGAGAAGCTAGTTGAACAGCAGGTAGCTGTCAATTAGAATTTTGGCTCTCTAAATTTGTATGAGTGTGTTTTTTATTGTTGTTGCTGTTTTATGTTTTTTTTTAAACTTTTTATTGCTTATTTTATTTTAGAGTCTATTTCCTTTTTGGTTGCTGGAAAAACTTTTACTGCTACAAACGTACTTTCTCAAAATTAATGAAGCAAAACTGAATAAAGGATGTGTAAAGCAAATCTCTTGAGTAAGTTTTATCAATTTGAATTTTAATTAGCAGATGTTGAAAATGTGGCTCACTTGTGACTGAAGTGAATGAGAAAGGGTCTCCTTCTGTCTGATTGTCTCCAGCAATGGCAGTGACTGTTACTGTGTAGTTAGTTCCAGGGATCAGCTCTGACAGCACAGCAAAGGTATCAGCTGTGTATAGAGTCATCACTGCTCCACCACTGTGCCACTCCAACCTGTACATGAACACCTGACCAGGAGGTGAGGCCCACATCAGAGAGATGGAGGAGGTGTTTTGGGACGGATTAAGATTCCCAATTATACCTGGTCCTAAAGGGGAGTGGAGGGGAAAGGAGAGGAGAGGACATGACCAAGTGGGATGTGAGAAGACACGGGAGTAAAATCTGTAAAACTCAACTGTGATTTGCCTGTTGATTACAAAACAAACATCAATAACATTCACTTATTTAATGTGATTTTTAGTTTTCTGATCCTTGTTTCCCCCTCAGCCATGGATGACATAAAAAAAAAGCAACTACAGCAAGAAAATAAAAAAATAGGAAAAGTAGAAACATCAAGACAAATACACTATAAACATTTCAATCTTTTAAGAATGAAGCAGTAAAACACAAAACAGGATAGAAGCACCATGATCGGCAAACATCGTATTCATCCTCTTACTTGTATAATGAAAAATCTCTGCCGTTTCACTTTCTGTTTTATCTCCAGCCACTGCTATGACAGTGAAACTGTACTTCACTCCAGCAGACAGCTCAGTGACATTTATTTCTGTTTCAGTGACATTGACCCTCCAGTTAGTTGTTCCGTTAGTCCACTGTACTCTATAAAAGGAGCGCTCTCCATTTGGTTCGGTCCACGTCACATATATAGAGGACGTTGTGATTTCAGAGACATTAAGGTGCCAGACTACTTCAGGTTCTGTGAGGGAAAATAAGTTATATGGGCAAATCAAGAGTTTTTAAAATCATTTCATTGTGCATCTACTTTGAAAATCAATTAAATAGGAAGTAACAGTGCAAACAAGAGACACGTTGCCTCGTAACGTCATCAAGCTTCTTCCATGTAGCTGGAAGTTCATTTAGCATCCTTTCTTTAATGATCCACATTCAGTTGGTCACGTTGCAACATCCCCCAAGGCAGACACCCAGACTCATCTTTAACAGGTGACCAAACCACCTCATCTGACCTCTGTTATAACAGAGAAACAGCACCTTGACATAGAGACTGTTTGATTACTAAACAATCATCCATAACATTCTGTCACAGTCTCGGCCGTGTCTCTGGGTTTTCTGTGTGTTTCCTATGTTTCCCCGTTCCCTTGTGTTTCCTGTCTTTTTTCCGTTGTATGTTATGTGTTTGAATGTGTGTCTGTCTGGGGGTGTGGTGCTCCTCCATCTCTCTCTCTCTCGCTCTCTCTCAGCCACCTGCATCCCATCTTCTCACCAAGACTGCAGTATTTATTCCCTGGTTCTGCAGCCACTTTGCCAAAACGTTGTTCTCACCAGACCGGTAGACTTCTCAGGCCGCTTAGTCTTGTCAAGTCTAAGTTTGTTCCTAGTGTTTCATCCTGTGACTAACGTGGATCTCCTTGTGCTCAGGATTACGGCTGGCCTTCCACTTTGTTTGTTCTGTCAAGTGCCACACTGCAGTACCTCTGCCAGCTTCAGCATTCCCCACATTCCCACCTCCATCTGCCTGCCTGCTTCGCCATCTCTTCTCCTTCATTCAAGACTGCAACTCTCCCTGCTTCACCCCACGGTGTCTTCCTCCAGCTACAGTCTGCTACCGCCAGGCCTTCCCCTGACTCAACCCACCACGTCCACCCTCTCCCCAGCCATCACAACCTCCGCTCTCGGTTGCTCCTCTCTTTGCTCCCCACAGCCCTCTGCCACCTTCCCTCTACTCCCCAGCCTGCATGTCCAGTTCCACATCCAGTTATCTGAATAAACTCCCTGGTTTTTGTGGTGACTCCTTGTGTTCACTGTCTTGCTTTCGGGTTCCTCTGTTTTTTGTGACACATTAATATATCAAATGGTGTTTTTAGTTTTCTGATCCTTGTTTCCCCCTCAGCCATGGATGACATAAAAAAAAAAGCAACTACATCAAGAAAATAAAAAAATAGGAAAAGTAGAAACATCAAGACAAATACACTATAAACATTTCAATCTTTTAAGAATGAAGCAGTAAAACACAAAACAGGGTAGAAGCACCATGATCGGCAAACATCGTATTCATCCTCTTACTTGTATAATGAAAAATCTCTGCCGTTTCACTTTCTGTTTTATCTCCAGCCACTGCTATGACAGTGAAACTGTACTTCACTCCAGCAGACAGCTCAGTGACATTTATTTCTGTCTCAGTGACATTGACCCTCCAGTTAGTTGTTCCGTTAGTCCACTGTACTCTATAAAAGGAGCGCTCTCCATTTGGTTCGGTCCACGTCACATATATAGAGGACGTTGTGATTTCAGAGACATTGAGGTGCCAGACTACTTCAGGCTCTGTGAGGGAAAATAAGTTATATGGGCAAATCAAGAGTTTTTAAAATCATTTCATTGTGCATCTACTTTGAAAATCAATTAAATAGGAAGTAACAGTGCAAACAAGAGACACGTTGCCTCGTAACGTCATCAAGCTTCTTCCATGTAGCTGGAAGTTCATTTAGCATCCTTTCTTTAATGATCCACATTCAGTTGGTCACGTTGCAACATCCCCCAAGGCAGACACCCAGACTCATCTTTAACAGGTGACCAAACCACCTCATCTGACCTCTGTTATAACAGAGAAACAGCACCTTGACATAGAGACTGACTTTCCAGTATACAATGAAAAGTGAGCCAGGCTACCCTGTGTTGACAACTCATTTCAGTTGCCGTATCCATGAGCTCCTTCTCTCAGTCCCTACCCACGAATTTTAGCCAGAGCTACGGAAAAAAACAACGCTTGACCAACAAAAATCCAAACCTTTCTAATGCTACACCTGGACTTTTTTTTATATCAGCCTCTGAATTTCATCCTGCTTGTGATCATTGCAGAGTCTTCTCCAGCAGGTTTCCCCAGGAGACTTCCTGACGGTATGAAACACATTTAAATGTTTACTTACTGGTGTATTGGGAAACAGAGCCGCTCTGTCCTTCAGTTTGGCCGTCATCTGCCACTGCAGTTACAGTTATTTTATACTGGACACCAGCAGTCAGGTTACTAATGGTCATAGATGTTTCAGACACTGTTACATTGTCACTGAAATTTCCATCTGTCCACTGTACTCTATAGAAAGAGCTGTTTCCCTCTGGTGCAGTCCAGTTCACAGACACAGAGGATGTGCTGATTTTAGTCACAGTGAGAGTTCTGACTACTTCAGGCTCTGTGAGTGCAGGATAAATACAGGATGAGGGGAAAAAACAGGGATTTAGAGCCACCAAGCAAGACACAGATTGATGAAAACATCTAACATTAGAATTGTGGGTGTTTCATGAAACGAGGGCACAACTGGTCAACTCGCTTCAAAATGCTGCACAACAATATGCAGATGTTGAATACATAAAATGTGGTTTACTTGTGACTGAGGTGAATGAGAAAGGGTCTCCTTCTGTCTGATTGTCTCCAGCAATGGCAGTGACTGTTACTGTGTAGTTAGTTCCAGGGATCAGCTCTGACAGCACAGCAAAGGTATCAGCTGTGTATAGAGTCATCACTGCTCCACCACTGTGCCACTCCAACCTGTACATGAACACCTGACCAGGAGGTGAGGCCCACATCAGAGAGATGGAGGAGGTGTTTTGGGACGGATTAGGATTCCCAATTATACCTGGTCCTAAAGGGGAGTGGAGGGGACAGGAGAGGAGAGGACACGACCAAGTGGGATGTGAGAAGACACGGGAGTAAAATCTGTAAAACTCAACTGGGATGTGCCTGTTGATTACAAAAAAATCATCAATAACATTCATTTATTTAATGTGATTTTTAGTTTTCTGATCCTTGTTTCCCCCTCAGCCATGGATGACATTAAAAAAAACAGCAATTACAGCAAGAAAAAAAAAAAAAAGGAAAAGTAGACACATCAAGACAAATACACTATAAACATTTCAATCTTTTAAGAATGAAGCAGTAAAACACAAAACAAGGTAGAAGCACCATGATCGGTAAACATCGTATTCATCCTCTTACTTGTATAATGAAAAATCTCTGCCGTTTCACTTTCTGTTTTATCTCCAGCCACTGCTATGACAGTGAAACTGTACTTCACTCCAGCAGACAGCTCAGTGACATTTATTTCTGTTTCAGTGACATTGACCCTCCAGTTAGTTGTTCCGTTAGTCCACTGTACTCTATAAAAGGAGCGCTCTCCATTTGGTTCGGTCCACGTCACATATATAGAGGACGTTGTGATTTCAGAGACATTGAGGTGCCAGACTACTTCAGGCTCTGTGAGGGAAAATAAGTTATATGGGCAAATCAAGAGTTTTTAAAATCATTTCATTGTGCATCTACTTTGAAAATCAATTAAATAGGTAGTAACAGTGCAAACAAGAGACACGTTGCCTCAGCAACGTCATCAAGCTGCTTCCATGTAGCCGTAAGTTCATTTAGCATCCTTTCTTTATGGATCCACATTCAGTTGGTCACGTTGCAACATCCCCCAAGGCAGACACCCAGACTCATCTTTAACAGGTGACCAAACCACCTCATCTGACCTCTGTTATAACAGAGAAACAGCACCTTGACATAGAGACTGACTTTCCAGTATACAATGAAAAGTCAGCCAGGCCACCCTGTGTTGACAACTCATTTCAGTTGCCGTATCCATGAGCTCCTTCTCTCAGTCCCTACCCACGAATTTTAGCCAGAGCTACGGAAAAAAACAACGCTGGACCAACAAAAATCCAAACCTTTCTAATTCTACACCTGGACTTTTTTTTTATATCAGCCTCTGAATTTCATCCTGCTTGTGATCATTGCAGAGTCTTCTCCAGCAGGTTTCCCCAGCAGACTTCCTGACGGTATGAAACACATTTAAATGTTTACTTACTGGTGTATTGGGAAACAGAGCCGCTCTGTCCTTCAGTTTGGCCGTCATCTGCCACTGCAGTTACAGTTATTTTATACTGGACACCAGCAGTCAGGTTACTAATGGTCATAGATGTTTCAGACACTGTTACATTGTCACTGAAATTTCCATCTGTCCACTGTACTCTATAGAAAGAGCTGTTTCCTTCTGGTGCAGTCCAGTTCACAGACACGGAGGATGTGCTGATTTTAGTCACAATGAGATCTCTAACTTCTTCGGGCTCTGTGAGTGAGAGAGAGGTCGTGGGGGAAAGAATTCATATTTTAGCTTCTCAATATTCATCATCAGTATCACAAGGTATTATCATCTGTGTATTAGATGTCAGTGGTTTATTCATGCCAATAAAAACCAACGGTCAGACATGCTGAAACTGTAGCAAAGCTGTAGGTACTATGCTGTATAAAGTCATTGTTGTAGACATGTTTTGTCTGGACTTTAAGTGATTCAGCAAAGTAAAGAGACTTACTCATTGTGACCTTTTTACAGCAGTTTGAACAATTAAGGATGATTTGATAGACAGCTCCAGGAATCAGACCAGTTAGTGAACCATCTCCGGAGATATTATCCCCAATGGATAACTGGCAGTTCGGTCTGGATACAAGGCTGACTGTTGTTGTTGTTGTTGTCAGTGTTTCCGTTTCATTGCTGTCACATTCCCTATCTAAGAGAGAGAAGAACAAGAATAAAGAGCCAGCACAAGAACAAAATAAGAACAAAGACTAGAAATGAGCACAAATAGATTTTAAAAAGCTATATTTCTTGAAAAAAAAAAAACTTGTTTTCAAGTCATTTTACAGAGCAGATACATTAACAGATGATGTAATTAACAAGCCTATATTAAACACATAATACAGCATTGTGTTAGAACTTATATTTCTTTAAATACAGAGACAAAATAACACAAGTTTAACTCATTAAACAAAACAAAGAGACAATATGTACATACTTACCAACACATTCTGAATGGGAGTTCTGTGGAGACGAGGACAGAGAAAAGCAAAGTAAATCATTTTGCACCAGCAGAGGTCAGCATTGAGTTTTGACCAGCTTTAAAGCATCAACCAGAAATTCAACGACCTGCTCAATGTCACTGGGCATCAGTAAACACCAGACTTCGGGAAAAAAAATTCAAATTTATAGTAAATCTAAGGGTTTCTTCTCTGACCCATGCCCCATCCCTCCAACCAAGTTTGGTGAAAATCGGGTCAGTAGTTTTTGCGTAATCCTGCTGACAAACAACCAAACAAACAAACAAACATAAAGACATGGCTGAAAACATATCCTCCTCGCCGAAGGTAACAAGCCTGTTGAATTAAATTCATTATACTGAACTATTGTGGAATATCTACTGTTTCCTCGGAATCTCAAACGCCAGGCTTTTTGTAACCCAGGGTCACACACATGCTGTGAACTGTTATCTCTTCAGTGAAACAAAATGTGAAGCATCTGCATGGAGGATAAACCTCAAACTTTGAGTTGCACATCAGCTCTGGACACAGAACTTAAAACAGCCTTGTCCCTCCTCTCATTCTTTTTGTGGCACTTCTTTGGCTCTTTTTCATCTTTTATTTATTCTGTAACTGTTCACTTGTTTTTTCTGTAAATTATATTTCCTAATATGAAGGTCTAAATGCAGTTTCAAAGCCTTTCCACACTACCAGGAATTAAATTCTGGTGGATTAATACTGAGCCCTTTATAGGTCTTGGTATCAAACCCTAATACAAAAGTGACAAGTAAAGTCAGTATCAAATACTTGGTTAGGTTCTTAGGATTGTTTAATTATACACTGGTCAAATATCTACTAATCTAAATCAGAAAAATTTTCTAAATTCAGACTTTTTTTTATTTTAGCAAAGGCTTTTATTTTACAGCGATGCATTGAACAGTTTAATATATTTTGTCATTTCATAAAGGCACAGATTCTGATATCCAGCACTAGTTCCTTACTAATTTATTTTTTGCTGGTCCAAAAACAGTCAACTTTAAGTATATGGAATCTAAACTATGGAATCAGCCTGTAAAATAATCCCAGTGCGTACATTTTTAATAGGAAAATACTGCTTCCTGCCAGGTTTCTAAAACCCACACACACATGTAATTCATATAGCTACAAAGAGAGAGAAAAAAAACTTCAATTGTTTTTGGTTTATTCATCAAGACATTCCTTTGTGCACATGAACACACAAAAACTAAGGATTATGGGATAATGTCCCATTGCACCTGATGAAAAGACCATGTTTATGTGTGAGGTAGTACAAACAAGGAAGTAGACCTTTGGTAATACCTGCCTAGTGGTAATGATTGTGTGGCCTCTAATCTTAAATGGGAGGAAGTACTGTTGAGAGTATTGTTCTTCCTCCCTTTAGGATTGCATCAGGATATCTCACCTCTCCAACTCCAAAAACAACTACAAACAAATGCTGATCAGAGGAAACAATAATATCACGCACTCGTGCATGTTTATATACCACCTCATGTCCATATAGCTCAAACTCTGTGTTTCTGCTGCGGTTATCACCTGTAGCCTGGCATCAGGACTAAACACACAGCTTTGATTCCACATTACTCATTAGCCAAAACTTAAACAGCCCCGAGTCACTCAATGGCATGTTGCCTTTCAGTCTGTTTACCACACAGCTAAACATTAAATACATGGCATCATCGCTCAAACTTGCATCATTCTCTCCCCAACAAAGATCACAGATAGGGTCAATCATTAACTCCCAACAATGACAGAATAGACTTTACATTCACTCATTATAGCGTACAACGTAGTTATGTGCAAACACATCTGCTGTATTTTTTTCTAATGTTTAGAATTATACTTGCATTGTAAATCTTGTGCAATTTGATTTGGCAATACTCTACTTAATTATGGTAATGCTAATAAAACCAATTTGAAATAGAAATTTTATATGGAATGGAGCAGAATAGATCATAACACTGATCTAACAACTTAAAAATCGTCAGACCAGGAAACTGAGAAAGAATGGGTCGATTCTGTTTTAAATGTTGCCCTTTCCACCCACCCGTCCCCGGAGACCAGTGCCCTCTCCTAAATTTTTCCTTTTCTATTCACAGCAGTGACCCTGCCCTTCCTCCCAAGACTCTATTCTTCTTCCCTAAGTACAAGGGTGCCACACAGTGGTGCACGAGGGTTTCAAGGGTTCAGCGCTCTGAAGGTGGAGGGTGTTTACATAGCGTACGAGAAGGTCAGTACAGTAGAATACTCTGTGAAACATTATCCCCAGTATGCAGTTGAATAAAATATGATTTATATGTGTCTGTTTTATCTTTTACAGAAATCAGTATTTGATTCTTGAAAGTCTTGAAAGTTTTCCTGAAACTTCAAATATTAACCAACCAATCATTACATCAAATTATCAGGTATGTAGCAAAACAAAATCCTGTCACTTTGAGTAGAGTTTATACATTAACAGGAAGAACAGCCTTTATGAGGAAGCGTACACCAGGATGACTGTACTTCTGCTGCTCATGCAATGTGCTGTCACGGCTAAGCTTCACACTAACGCCCTGTCAGAGAGAGTGTTTGAGAATTTCTCACTATCCGTAATTAATTAACACACTTTATTTTCCCACCATAGTAGATGGTTTTTAAGTGATGAAAGAACTTTTGCCCCAGTGGTAATGATCCCCACTGTCTGGCGTTGGGTTTGGACAGCCGGTTCTAAGCTTATTAAGCACATCAGTTACGCTCCTAGTCTAACTAATCGCTCAAAATCAAACTGCTTTTTTTTTTTTCGTATTAACAATTACTTCTCAAAAATGTATTAATATCTCTACCTTTGTTACTAAATATTGTTGAAAGCTAAACATGCAATACACCGAATATATTTATTAAGGGAATTGAAAGGATTTGGTTCCAGTGTTTTAATTCAATGCTAGATGGCGATTCAATAAAATGCTATCAAACCCCACTCTTATCATTGTCCAATTTTTAAAAGGAACATTTTTGCCCAATTTCCACTGATTCCACTGATACCACTGTTTGAGTGGGCAAGAGTTCACTCTTCTAATTTTCTGTATCTTTCTCAAATCATCATTAAACAAGCATTTCTAACAAATGTCTGCATCATCATAAGACTAATGTAGGGGAAGATATTGAATGAATGGAAATAAACGCTTCCCACAATGCCAGCTTGGAGAGGGATAACTACAGTTTGGGCTAAAATGTACTTATGACGCAGTGGAGAACAGTATTTACCCACTCAAATCCATCTTCATATGAAGAACAAGACAGATAATAAATGTATTTTTCTAAGTGTCAACTAATTCATTGAAATGGCCAAAATTAACAATAAACTGATCCTGCTAACAGGTATTGCCTGTGTGACAAAAACCTGATATAAGTATATATATATATGTTAGGTTACAGTATTCCTTAGTGCCATAAAGCCCCATTGTTGTCCAAAAACTTATACTGTTAAATAAGTCGCACGTTTTCATAGGATTCATGCACATACTAGTATAAGATTATTCAACTATATTCAAGGCAGTCACTGAGACAGCATCAAATGATCTAACAGCTAACTATCCTGGACAAAGGTGTACCCATGCTAACACCTTCCACCAGGGCTGGGGTTGCACGAGTTAAGAAGTAAAAAAAAATATTTCCAAGTTTATTACTAACTAGTTTCTATTGACTAAATTGGAACTGGACAACTCAGGTCTGAGGAATGTGTTAGCTAGTAAAGTTCTTTGTGTCAAACTTACTGTTAGAAACAATAGGCTTAACAACCAGCCCACTTAGTTTGGGTTTTACAGCGTACAAATTTCCCATATGGTTCTGTATCATCACTCTCGTCAGCCCTCTTTCCAATAAAAGCAAGCAAGACATTTGTTTGATAAACACACTGGGTGTGTATATACCAAATTTCCAGCAGATAGACAAGCTAGCTGGGAGGATGTAGCAAACGAGAAAGTCTGAAATGTAGTACATGTATTATTTCTCTGGGTTTTCCTGCTGTGTAAATAGGCAACTCTTTGCTAATATGTTAGCCGTACCAAGCTAAAAAGGTGAAAATAGACATTTTAAGGGCTGACATTTGAACTTGTCATCGCAGAAAACGCACAGGTGTAACAAATAATATTAATGATGCCTGGATTTAGGTGCAAAAGAAAGCCATCTCAATGAGTCTGTATGAACTATACCAGAGCCCAGGAACTAAAAATCTGAAATAATGTTATTTGTTACAGCTCTGCTTTTCTTGCTATGACGTGTAGAGATGCCATGAAAAAAAGGTCTAAAAGGTCCATATCTGTGTGTCTGTCAGTTTGTTGTGGAATCCTTGTCTTCAAATTGCCAAAAAGGTTTTCATCCAGTTTAGATTAAGAGTTTAGTGGGGGGGGGGGGGGGGTATTTTCAATACTAGCACTGGGAGTCACCAAAGACATACATTTTCAAATCTTCCACATGGGGGTTAACATAAATTGTATTCCTCTTCTTTTCTTTTTTTTAAAGATGGTGCGGTTAATTGGATTTAGCTAAAAAAAAACTGTATTGTTATTGGTTGATTATTGTTAGCATTATGGTGCTGACAAAGAGTGGAACTGACTGTCTGATTATGAGTCAATTTTTGAATCCATGTTGGATCAGACAGTTTTTTCGCTTGGTAATTAAATTTGTATCATAGCTTTTAAGCCAACAAGGACGAAAAGTCCTTATAGTGCTCAGAAAAAATGGAAATCTGAACATCCACGATTTCACAGTGGTGATGAAGATTGTATGATATGATCAAAAGCTCGTAAACGGACCATGTGGTGAGACTGTGTTCTCAAATGCTGTCTCGAAGTTCAAGAATGACCTTTGAACCTCAACAACAGATATGTTAAGTAGTTGGTTTGTGTATACATAGTGAGATCTATTTACAATCTTCATAAAAGATGTTTTAACTTGGTGGTACAGTACATAATCTTAGCAATAAAAGTAAAACTGCTTGCTGTCTGTGTCTGGACAGAATCATAATGTATTAAACTTCTTACAACTCCACAAGAATATGGAAAAGGTCACATACCAGTATTTGAAAGTTGGAACTTAACACTACGACGATCTCATGTTTCCATACAAATATTCGTGTTAAACTGACCTCTGGGGATGCAACTTCTCTGAGCCATGACTCCTGAATGTTTTATTTTCCTTGGCCCTCTTCCTAAAAATCACTTATTTTCTCCTGACTAAATAAACAAAACAATGTCTCAAGCCATTATGCCTTGGCACTGGCTCAGAGAGCAGTCATAACTGAAATCCCATTTGGGAAATACTGCCCTAGAAATACTGAAGTTCAAATGATGGACATCATTTTTCTTATGAATCATCTGCTCTCCACATCGGTACATCTTCCCTCCTTTTAACCCTCAGTTCTAATCTCAGGCTCATTATAGCTCTTATTTGTTTCTCTTTCTACCTAAAATGTGTTACATACAGTATACATCGTGTTTGTGTAAATTCACAAACAGTGGGAGCTTATTATTCTACCGAAGCCACTAAAAGAACATTTAAAAAAAATATTATGCTGGTTGCTAGTACACACAGATCAAAATCTGAAGATATGCAGTTCTTAGAAGTTCTGTAGTGTTATGTCTTGTAGCCATTAGACTTTCACTTGAGGAGAAACATTAAATATACATTGGGAAACATACTTGGGCTTGGGACTCAGCCAGTGACCCTTTTGCCCTGCGGACTGTATCTGTGCCCTTTGACTGGGCCTGTCTGCAGGAGGAGGAGGAAATGGCTGTTCTGACCACTATATAAACATTACATCAACCCTAAAGGCAGACTGCCTGCCACTCTCTGATTCCCCCTCATTCCTAAAAGTCCGCCTTTGCTGCTCACCTCCTGATAACGCCCCAGTTCCTTCCTCCATAATAACACTCAGACCCAAAAACAATCCAAAATCACCTTAAAAGCTGTTTGCTCAGGGATCAGCCTACTTAACCTTAGCTTCTCATAATCTGATAACTTGGAACAAAAACAGGAGGAAAAAAAATTGCACAATACTTCATTACTGCTCCTTGAATTAGGCAAAGTTGCACAAGGTTGAGGGGTTGCTGGTGGTGCCCTTGTTGACTTGCTGCGTGGAGAAAGTGGATTCCTCCACAGCTGTAAATTCTGCAAAATCAGGTTATCAGACTCAAACCAAAACATTGTGTGTGTGTGTGTGTGTGTGTGTGTGTGTGTGTGTGTGTGTGTGTGTGTGTGTGTGTGTGTGTGTGTGTGTGTGTGTGTGTGTGTGTGTGTGTTTGTGTGTGTGTGTGTGTGTGTGTGTGTGTGTGTGTGTGCGTGTGTGTGTGTGTGTGTGTGTGTTTTGATGACTACTAACACAAAACACCCAAGGTTCATGAGGGAGAAATTGAAAAATTGCATAATGTTGATAGAAGTCTCCTTTCCTTTATTGATTTTTCCTTTACTCTTCTATTTGACCTTTTCTGCTCTTTTGTTGTAACTTTATTCCAGTCATTTAGTATGTCAGTCTCAATGACTCTTCACTTTTTTTTTTTTTTTTATTCTTTTCTTCTCCTGCAGCATTTGTGTTTTGACATCTCCTGCCCTCGACTTGATTTTGTGGTATAACAAAATCAAGTCGATGGGCACTATGTGGTATAAAAAACTTAATTAGCAAGATGATGCCGAATCAAAACTGATTTTTCAATGACAGGAAACAGGGGAAAAAATAATAATAAAGTAATAATAAATAAATCATGTAGAACATTTAAAAAATGTATGAGTGTTTTGGGTCAGTAGCTGATGTAACGTGCTCTGCTTGATTGACGGCACCTAAGCTCCAGTTAGATTTGTTACTCCTGTCAAGGCGGGACAATTTATGCCTGTATTGTTGTTATCGGTTCATAGAGCTTGGTGTCAATTCCCAGCATAGCTCATCCGACTTCAACCTGATGAGAGGTCTAGTTAGCCGAAATAACTGAAAACACTGCTGTGGTTGTGGACATTTGGACACATATAAACGATTTCATCAATCATATTGCATTTCTTCTTGTTAAATAGTGAGATCATAGTGTGAGTATACAAAATAT
This sequence comes from Xiphias gladius, assembly GCF_016859285.1. Classification (NCBI taxonomy): domain Eukaryota; kingdom Metazoa; phylum Chordata; class Actinopteri; order Istiophoriformes; family Xiphiidae; genus Xiphias; species Xiphias gladius. The sequence continues at coordinate 11,225,874 of NC_053407.1, read as the reverse complement.
TTAACAAAACAATATGTAATAACATGTCAAATAAAAACATCATCAATATTATGTTTGGCGAGATTTGTGAAAGTTGTAATTCTCACTTTCTTCTTTCAGCCTCTAATATATTGGCAGCCTCTTCTCTATTTAAAGTTCGTTGCCTGAGTAGTTTCTCATGAGCAACCTATTCATTGTTTCTGTTCTAGCATAACTTTGTGGCACTTCCTGTGTCCACCCAGAGACCCCTGAAAACACATTTGAACATAAAAGACAGCATTATGCTGTACTTTATACTTCCGCTTCATTAAGGTCAAATAAAGGAAGACAAGAGCCACACAACTTTGGCAAAAAAAATCAACTATTGTCTCACGTAAACTGTGCTAGGTTAACTTAAAGCCATCTTCTGTTCCTTCCTCTATACTGTGCCATATGTACTTTTCTCACACCACTCTGCACATTTGGGTTTGTTTTCCATTATCAAGCAACAGGTTTTTATAACTTATTCTTTAAGTCTTGAAGTCAGTCAGAAGGTTTACTTCAATATTCTGTATTCGAATTTCACTAGAATTGGTCACGTATTGAAATTTGTTTTTGACTGTATCACCGCACATGACTGACTGACCAAGGTGCAATACAAGAGATGTGATGCATGCATGAATGATTCCTCTTAAAGGGTCAGTTCAGCTAAATTATGAAAAAAAAAAAATCATTAACTCTGGTGATCAGTATTTCTCTTTCACACAATTTATAAAGTGAAGTCATTACTTTTTTACCCCTATATTCAATAATACCGCAATACAATGGTCAAACTCTGCATTTCCTTTAAGATCTGGATATTTAGGATCGACATTTATAATAAACCAACACTGGAGGTTTTTGAAAATACTAATATACTACTACTGAATATATAAGGTGGTATAAATGTACATTAAAACCCACTTCATAGGACAATCTGGAGACTTTAAGATTTGACTTATAAAGTTTTATGGTAAAATAATATATTTGTAGAGGTGTTTTTATTAGTGTAATTTATGGTTAGGTACATAAGTATTTGGACAGGGACACAGATTCAGCCAAATGCTGCAAAACTCATAGGACAGTGCTTCACAGTTCAGATATTCATCCAAAATACACTGCGAAAGCAACCCAAGAGCTTATCCAGGCACGGAAATTGAATATTCTTCAATGGCCAAGTCAGTCACCTGACCTCAACTCAAGTGAGCATGCTATTCACTTGATAACTGTGAGTTATCTTACCACCGAAGCAGCTCACAGTGTTTGACAAAGCTGTATTTTAATAAAAATGTTTTTTTTTTACGTATTCAGTTTTATTGTATTGATTGTCAGGACGGATAGATTGAGTGCAATAACATAACTACATGATATACCAAGAAAACAAATAAACTAGATGCAGAAAATTTATTTAAATTCCGCGCTGGTGACAGCCGTGGCCAGAAGCATTTTATTTTCATATTGACCGTCCTTCTGTCCGTCCCATTCTCGTGAACGTCATATCTCAGGAATGCCTTGAGGGAATTTCTTCACATTTGGCACAAACATTCACTTGGACTCAAGAATGACCTGATTATATTTTGGTGGTCAAAGGTCAAAGGTCAAGATCACTGTGACCTCACAAAACATGTATTTGGCCACAACTCAAGAATTCATACGCTAATTATGATGCAAATTCACACAAATGTTTAATAGAATAAAATGGTCAACTTCACTGCGACATCATTGTTCTGCATAAACATTTTTCTGGCCAAAATACCCTTAATACACTTTATGAAATTATGAAATTCTTTCATAGAGTCTTCACTACATACATTATATGACTCTAGACAGGCATGGATGTAAACTGCAACTTAACTGGTTGGCAGAAGCATGCAACCATAAGGTTCTCATTCTAGTTCCTGTAGTTTTGACCACACGTACTGCTGATTTCTTTTTCTACGTCCCCCTAGGTGTTCATGATTATACGTTTGTATTCCATATAGCACACCATTTGAGTGTAATAGTATTTCTGTGAGAATACAAATGGCACAACACTCCACGAGAGAAATTCAATATGGGCCTCCTTCTGTAGAATGCTATAGGAACATGAATCATAAAAACAATGCTGAAAGCCATGTCTAAAAATATCCACTGCCTCCCAAAACTCCCTGCACATGACAGCTTTAGCTATGAGTCTGTTTGTCTCCAGGTATCAGCCTCCCACACCACAGTCCTCGTGCTGCTATCATGGGCCACATCACAGGCTATGGAAATGAGTAACGTAGTATTTACTGTCCCAGCACTGTGCTGTGCTGTTCAGAGTGCTGAGCTGCTGGCTGCAGATACGCATCTGAGTACAATGTTCTTGCCGTGAAGAGCTTCCTCCTAATGCTGCTGGCCATGTAACAGGAGGAAGATGTTCGTGAATGCACACCCACAGGTGCTGGACACAGCGGGCTGGGCCATTACGCTGATCATAGAGGTGTGATCAGCTTGACGTTTAAAATGTGTTAAAGTGGAGCGTGGGTTGTAATGTGCGCTCGTCTGCAGAGAAGGAAGAACAGAGAAATTGGAGTGTAGGTTTGGTATTATTAGTGACTGGCTTCCTTGTGCTTTATTCAAAGTTTGTAATTAGTGCCTTTAAATTATCAAAGAAACTATGACTACATATGTCCTTTTAAATCTAGATTCTGAAGAACAATGTATACTGGGATAGGCTTCTGCCCCATGTGATCCTGAATAGCATGAGCAGTTTGAAAAATGTCTTGATGGATGTTTCTTCTTAATTTTTTGCGGCTTTTAACAATCTCTAAATGTTACAAGTTGTCTATGTTTAACTCTTCACAGCTACAGTACACCGCCTCTGCCTCCCTGCCCCCTTTTCTACATACAATGCAAATGTATACACTGATGATTTTACTGGTTTTCATTCTTGCAGAGGCACTAAATAATTCATTTTATTAACCATTGTCAACAACCAAGGACATGCAACATCTTCATCATTTGTTCTGTCATTTACAGTAATATAAGGCACATTTTCACTATAGAACAAGTACGATTCCTCATTAGAGCAGCTTTCAGCTGTATCTACTAAACAAGTAAGGTCTCAATACCATAAAACATCTCTATGTTTCCTTTTATGGCTTGTAATTAAATAGCAATGCTAACATGCTGTTTAGCAGGTACGATGTTTTAACATGTTTATCATCTAAGTTTAACTTGCTACCTATCGCTAATTAGGACAAAACACAGAGTACAACTGACGCTGAAAAGGATTTTATTAGTTTTGCAGTTATTTGGTCACAATTACATTCAAATTTTGATCTGATGATTATGCTATATGGAAAGTTAAGGATTCACTCATTTATTTTGTAAGTTCATCCTGAGGGGAACATGATTGTCTATCAAATTACATGGCAATCCGTCTAATAGTTTTCAAGGAATTTCACAAAAAAATGAAAATGTCAACCTGCTGATGGAGCAAGAGATAAAATCAGGAGCTCACTTGTCATTTGCAATTATCCTCTGGGGATCATGAATGTCTGTACAAAATTTCATAGCAACACATCCAATAGTTGATGAGGTATCTCCATCTGTATTAAAGTGGTGGAATGACTGACCAACACTGTGTGTTACGTCCAGCATGGCTAAAAACAGAGTACATCTAGTGAAGTGAGTTTTTTTAAAACCAGACATTTTAGCACCAGGCTGTCATTGGGACTAAGCAACAACTCTATCAAACTGCAACAGCTTGCCGTCTGTGTATTATGGTCATTTTGTACCAATGTGGCATTTAAAATCCTGACGCATTCTAGTACTCAATTTGGAATATCAGTAGAACAGAGTGACCGCGAGAGACAAGTAAAACAACAGAAAAATAATAAATTTTCATCCCCTCTATAGCCTTGCCTGGCCATGACTCACTGAGGCCACTGATAAAATGATAGCTATCTGCTGACAATAAGGCCTTTGAGTCTGAAAGAGAAGCCTGTGTCTCATTTACATGGACTGGGACTCTTTGTAATTCATTTTGTACATGCTGAACTTCCAGCCGCAGCCCTGGTCAAAGGCAGCATGTTTGGGGATGTTAATTTGAAACTGGACTGTCCTGATATAGTTGAATAGGGGGGGCTGCAAGTGGGTGGAGGATGCAGTTTTCCACAAAGGAGGACTTGATTTGTGACTTTTGCACTTTAGACCAATAATGGGATGCAAGACAAGGAGGCTTATGCATTCTAATTTGGATACAATGAGAAGAATACATTTTGGAGGGAGGTACTTGTGTTCAGTTGAGTGTCTGGACGTCATCAAGTCAGCACACATCATCCACATTTTCTAGTAGTGCAAGGCATTAGAATGGCAGCTAGCCAGAAAGACAGTTTTCATCACACAGAGTCAATAGCCACAGATGGGCCGGTTCTTTTAAGTGTAAGAAAACGTCACATTTCCTTGTTCCAAGATGTTTCCCACTGATAGCCACGTCAACATGCTCTCATTTCGGCAAGCTGTGAGGAGGCCATAGACAGAGAAAGGGAGGGAAACAGACACCGTGGATGGGATCAGAGAAAGGCTCCATACCATGATAAACTCATGCAAAGTGTTGTACTTTTCCTGGGTCATTAATGAGTGAGTGTTAAGCTGTGACTTTGCACGCACTTTCTCTTGACAAGCCACACTTTATGTTTAAGCCTACTTTTAATCCCATTTCAAACTGATTTGCGGTGTTGTGCATGATGGCCAGACAAATGACATAAAAAGCTCCTTAATACAAGCAAAAGATATCCACCAAATGGATGTGTTATTTCATTTACAACTTATTCAGAAGAGCAGTGTCTTTACAGACTGGAAGTGTGAATGAGAGAAAAGACTTAAGAATTATTTAAGGAGTCAGAACTGAGAACTGAATTACGCACCGAGATGTTAAGATGCCAGTTCTGTTTAATGTAGTGAAACAATTTTATATCAAACTTTAATGATCCCCACAGGGACATTAGGTTGTCACAGAAACAACAGAAATAAACAAACAGAACATGATATAATATGGAACGATACTTAATATGTAATCAAAAAGGGTCCAGACAAATTAATTTAAACAGTAATTCAATCTGCAGACCACTACAGATGCCAATGAGATACATGCATATCAGTCCCTGAAAAATTAAGTAAATAACATCAAAAATCTAAAATTCTGAAATACCCTTTAAAGAGGAACTGGAATTGGAAAAAAAAACCAAGATACAAACTATATAAAGCCAAAAACCTCAGCAGATATATTCACTTTAGACTGGCAGTTAACGTACAGACTGAGGTGTGTAGTTAAGTGGATTGTTAATGTTTTTAACCGTAGAAATACTACAGTACATGTATGGAATATGTCACCATGCCACAAATTTCATTTCAGGGAAGCATAGTATTTCCCCTTTTTCTACTTTAAGTTCCTCTGTGTATTTAGCCAAACTATGTTTCCTATTTACTTTTTTTAATATCTCACTGTTAGAAACTGAAGTTAACATCTGATGCATCCTGAAGACTGACGAGAATAATCAACACAACGACCCAAATTTCTCTGATATTAAGTGTCATGAAATTATGATCTACAACTCACCCTCTCTGACTTTTTTACGTGATCTAAGAGGGGCACAAAGGCATACCACCCCACCGCAAGCGTTAGATGCTGCTGTCCCTCATCAACTTCCTGTCAATGTGCGACAGATGCTCAGACACTGTGAAGTATGTTAAAATGAGGGCTGCGAGGACAGGGGGATGTCAACACTCAAATGCTGAAAGAAGAGAAAAGATGAAGAAGAGTATGAGAACTACAATGAAGCTGCTAGAAAAGAGAGAAAAGGATAACAATGAAAAATCATTAAAGCAAAAGAGAAGAATTAGAAAACAATCACAATTAGGTTTTGTCCCATTTAACCTTGGGTGTTTTATGTTGCTCTGTATTGCCATCATCCACGTCAACATCTTACTACAAAATGATCCTATCTCAAAATGCCTCTCGCTAGCTAATGAACATATTGGAATAAACCATTTCAAAGGTGTGTACGCGTACTCAGTAAAGTTTCCTCATTTTAAACGTGTTTTCCCATTAAGTTTGAAAAAAAATAAACAGTTTGGCCTACAACAAAAAACCTGCATGTGGTAAACCCTGCATGTGGTAAACTTTGACACACACAAGGGAGATTTAAATTAACTCCCTAAAACAGATAACCCAGACTTGTGTATAATATCCTGAAGGGCTGATTCCAGGTGTCCAAAATCTGCAAATGAGACAACCAGGCCTCTAGTCTCTAATTTCATCAAAAGACAAGATGATTAAGGTGTAGCAGGTTTTGAACAAGAAAGTCCTGACTGTCGTGTGTCTGACTGTCACGTCTTTGGGAGAAATAATTTCTGATCGCAAGTCTGAAATTTAAAGGGAAAAAACAATGGATTATTTTTCTTGCTGGATCAAACGTGTAAGACACACTGACTGAATCAATGACGATGACTGAATCACGCAGTTATAGCCAGTTTGTTGTGTGAGCCATCATCAGTCTGTGAACCTGCCTTTCAGTATTACAACCAACTCTGTTGGTGACAGACTCACATTTGTGTGCGTGGCCTGCGTTGATCTTTGCTCAACATGTGTATGCTTCATAGAAGTTGACTAAATTTATGGGTCGCTGCACCTTTACTTCCTATTGAAACCTTTGCAGTTATCATGTCATTTGGGCACAGAATATATGAGTTTTTCACCAGAATACAATTAATTGCTGCATTTACGAACCAATCAGATAAAATAATCTTTACCGAGGTCTTCTTACTAGCTTTTTCTGGAGCTTTCAACTGTATCTCCCTGGCTTCGAGGTCAAGAATGAACATTCATGCTCAGTAAATACGGTGATCAGAGTTTACGTCTATTGCTTGTGTAGTTTCATTTTACCCATGTCAGAACACACCAGTCAAGGATCATAGTGGAAAAAAAACGGGCCAATTAAAAAAAAAAACGACACAGAAATAATGGCAGAGTGCAGAGGGAGGCTGTTGTGTTCAATAAAGTAAAGTTTTCTAAACAACTATAGGAACAGAAACACGCGACTTGAATGTTCACAAGTTTTCGCGCTTCAGTTCAGCTAAATTAGACTGTGAGCTTTTTCAAATCTGATGCCTCTAGAGTTATGTTCTGGTTGAGGTGTGGAAAATATTGTGGTTGTCATTAAATGAAGCCATTGTTGACTGTTCGGATGAGAAGTTGCACGAACGGCGATGCCTGATGTCAAAAATTCACACGTTTCAAGTTTCTGAACGCATAAGTATCCACCCAAATGGCCTAATTTAGAGGCTTTGTGGCACAGATCTGTCATACCACCTCTGCCTTTGCTCTGGAGAGAGTAAGCTTGCATTTGGCCAACAAATGAATGTGTTTTAGTCTTTTTAGTCTCCACTAGTTAATCTATCTAGACTATTTACAAAAGAACTTGCACGTAATAAACTGACCAGATTATTAGGTTCAACTAAAGTCAGTGTGTGAGACTCCCTGGTGTGAAGAGCTGAGGCTGCAGGGCTGACAGGGACACTGGGCTGCACCTCATTCCATTCCTGACCTCTTTGTGTTGGCCACACACATCCTCACATGCCATTCTCAACCTCTCTCAACTTTTCTCTCTCCCCAGAAAGACCAGTGGGACAAGGACAGGTGGGTCTCTGGCTGCTGGATGCCTCAGTCTGTCTGTTACGGAAGCTTTGCTCCGAATGAGTGTACTGACACACACTGGATACTGACCTGTGCAATCATGAATAAATAATGAAGAGAATGCAGATATAAAGCATCTCATTGGAGTACTTGCCTCAATTATTACAAAGGAACGAAGTAAAAATGTGCAAAAAGAATTCATTTTTATTTCCTTAAATAAGTTACACCTAATATATTCTCTTCCAATAAATAGCCCGCTATTGTTAAACCAGCTGGAGGTGGGCGTATTAATTACTTGCTGACATAAATATGAATCCAATCTCAACTCTCAAAGGACCATTATTCTTCTTATAATAAGCCATGACATTCTCTGTCTGCCACCAAGATGAAATTGCTTTGTAATTGGAAATGGGTTTTTTTGTTTGTTTGTTTTTCTCTCATAAGTCTAAACTGTGCTTCACCAACTGCCGGCTACAGAGAGGTAAATTACTTGACAGCCCTGGCAGCTACCTGCGCAACAGGTGCAGTCACAGCCACCGATTAAAAAAAACTGACCTTCTCCATCCAGACAAAGCGCCCTGTTGTGGGCGCTGGAGGGGGGGGGGCAACGACACTGCTTGGTGTAATTCTGCGCAAAATGCGGATGAATGAAAGCGTTCTTACCTTGAAGACAGCGCCGAAGACCAGAAGAGTCCACAGAGAGACGCTGAGGCGCAGCAGTGGCTTCATGATGCCGGACGAAGATTCAAGTGCCTTTTTCTACCCGCTGAGTGCTCTCATGTCCAAACTTTGTGTTCGCTAAAAAAAAAAAAGGGGGCAAACCCTTTGGCCGTATTTGTCACTCCTCACCGTCAAACTGTCGCTACATCGGGAGAACTATAAGTGAAAAAGGGGAAACTTTTCTTTTTTTTTCTCTCTCTTTTTTTTTTCGCTCTCTCTTCAGCGCTGTTAACGGGGAGGAGCGGCGGCCGGGAGCGTCACACGGGGAGGTTTGGTGAGGTCTGCCACTCCTCTCGTCATCTGTTCACCAGCTCCGCTTCAGTGTCACCGCCGATGTGTCGCAACGTCGGCCCGACCCCGGAGGTGGGGGGGGTGTCTGGACCGGACCGGACCGGGGCGGGCTGCCCGCTCGTGCAGAAAAAGGGAAAAGAGTCTTCCCACATTCTTGCCATAACTCGGCCAACACAGGGTGAAGGAATGCATCACACGCGGCCCAGCTGCCAATGCAAATGTTTTTTTTGTTGTTGTTTTTTTTTTAACCTCACTCTAGTGTCTTGGGTTTTGCCGCCACGAACACGCGAGGCCGCTCATTTCACACCAGCAGGGGCGAAGCAAGGAGCTATGTGCTCTTAGGCCCGGGGGGGGGGGCTCAGGCAGAAGGACAAACGGGCGGCTTGGGGCTTGTCCCCTGATGCCCAGGCAGATTTTTGCCACTCTCACTTAAAAGAAAAACATCGAACATGGAAGCTATAACCAGCAACACAAAACAGATCTGAAAGGCTTTGATAGAAGAATTTAAGAAGTATTGAGGATCATTTTCACCATTGATCGATCCGTCTGTTAATTTTGAAATCTATGGGTTATTTTTTTCAGATAGTACAGTGATGATCAAATGTTCCCAGACCCCAAGGTGGCGTCTCCAAAGCTGGATCCGCATTTCTGCTGGATAAATTCTCTGTGGCTGATCCCTAATCAATGAACTGATTTGTGATTTTGGCGCTAAAAAGGACAAAGGGATATACGGTGTTCTTTATACAGGCAGCTGGTCAAACACATGTTAGGACAAATGTCTACAGTATATCCGCCCATCCACAACTGACAGTGTACCTCCACCAAAGCTCAAATCCATCAATTAGGATTGCATTTCCTATGGTGTACAATGTTGACAGTCAGGTTACGTGCACTTGTACGTTTCGACTTCTGTGTGCAGCCTGTGCTTCACTGATGTCTCCCTCACTTTTCACGTTAGTTTTGCTGCACCTGTTGCTGTGGAAGGATAAATCCGACCCAGTGCTGGGACGCAGCACAGTACTGACTGAGAAACGAAATTAATATAACAAGTACTGTAATTAGTATTATTAGAGTAATTAGTTAAGTAACTTAATAACCTTCTCAGTGAGTAATACTTAACAAGAAATTGATTACAGTTTACAGTTAAGTTTCCCAACACTGCTTATGCCTTTAGAAGAAACGATATGGAGTTTGGCGACTTCAGAAAACTCTCAGCACAGCTCCACCCAGCCCCAACATGAAAACAGGTCTGATCAACTGCACTTAGTGGACCTGTGAGCGAATTTGTTGGGTCTATGTGTTTAGCCATAATTATCCCTAAATTAGAGCCGCAGTTTGTCACAACTACACGTTATCTGTCCATTGAGGATGATCATTTCTGTTCACCTTGCTGAATTTTATTCCTAGTAATTCCTCTAGATTATAACAAAAGTTGCCGCAGTCTGTTTTGTTTTTGTGTCAGTGGTTTTATACATTTTATCAAAACCCAGTTTCAAAATCAGATCAATGTGACGAAAGTATAAGCTAATTAGCGATGACCATTGAAAGAGCTCACAATTTAGTCCAGGCATGCCAATCCACTCCACCCAAACACAGGCGATAAGACGCCACTGTAAACAGCGGGGAGATAATGTAAATGATACTGAAGCCTTTAGTACTGTTGAAATAAACATATTTTAGTCAGAGCTCAGGCTAGTGGAGCTGGTGTTGATACAGAGCACGCTAAAGGAATAAAAAGGACACTGCAGTGTAGTTGAAGGGTGATTTGCATCTGCTCTGTTATGTTTCTACACCTCCTTCTCTCATTAAAGAATCCAGAATAAAATAAAATATGGGAGTGTGCATGATAAGGAGTAGTCATGTAAAGTTTATTTACAGAACATTTTTATCAGCTTTGTCACAGAGCGCTGTACAGGAAACAGCAAATAACAGACAGCTCTTGTGCATGGATGGCTTTGAAAACAGCGAGCAATCTGCCTCGTGAAACTATGCAGAAGGAAACAACATTTAAGAAAATGTGGTGAAATGTCAAAGTTAAAAAGGAATACTTGAAAATTAAACTCATAACACCGGCACTAAATACCCCAGAACCCCACTACAGCACTGCATTAAAGTGCATTGAAAACTTTATCAGGAGTCTTCAGTTTGGGTGTGTTGTTAATCCATCGCTGCAAAGCCTCAGCTGCTGAAAGAAAGGGATTAGCATGGTTATGACTCGAGCACCTTCACATCAGCATTTAAATTCTGAAACCGCATTTGAATTCCAGATACAACATCCAAATAGTCCCTGCATGATAGATATGGAGCTCATTGGGAAGATTAGGGGACAGGTTCACAGTTTGTCAACAAGGTGCCCTTACGAACACTGAAACAGATCGTGCTTGCTGTGATCATTCCTCCCGCTCGTAATGGCGTTTGGAAAATCTCTTCCCAATGTTATTCCAGCGGAGGTGATGGGGGACCATGGTGACATGGCCCGGGAGCTAATCCACTTTAAATTTCACAAAATGAAAAAAAAACCCAGTACTTCAAAACAGCAGGGAGTGTTATTAAGCTAAGAATTGCTCTAATGCGATCATACAGCATTAACACCTCTTATTACTTGTGTTCCGCTGCTAAAGATGTGCTGTGTTGAGTGGGCGATTTTCTGACCTTTAAATAGTACACAGGATGCCAAAGCTGCCAGCACTTTGTGACAGAGAGTTTCAAAATGGCTGTTAAACGAGGCCTGCCGACGATGGCTAATGGAGATGGAGGTGATATGAAGTGGTCACTATGACCCACCATTCCCAAGGAAGTGTTATGTAATCCTCGAGGGATTGTTGCAGCATGTTTGTCTGTTTTTGCTGCTGGCCTGCTCTGTCCATTGATGCTTTTGTTGCTGTATACACTACAAACTCTATGTATTTCTTTCTATGTTTGTCTAATGTTTGTCTCCAGCCATCTAGATCAAGAGTGAAGAAGTTTCATGTGTGAGATGACGCTGATAGTGTGCAGGCAGGGGGACTTGGAAGGGATGTTATGTTATGTGCATGAATTTTTAAACATACACACATCATTTAAACTTTACACCTAAACATCGCAGTCTGACTAAAGTGAAGTTACAGTGCAGTGACACACACAGTGCTACTCGTACTGCAGCAGCACCAGTTTTGGTTTATATCATAGTGTTCTAAATAGTGCAGTGCACCAACCTGTGTCTGAGTCTTATTACCTCACATTCAATATAACGTGGTCAGTATCACTACATAATGTTCCTGACGCTTTACAGGACTGCCCTGTAAAACACTGGCACATACGTAGCACACACAGGCTATTTCTGTTCTGTTCGAGTTGTGAAATTTTCTTCACAACTTCCCTTTACACCAATGCTCTTTTTAATTTGGCTCAACATTTAGCAACAGACAAAATGTATTAAAACTGGGTGACAAGACACATCAACTGTGAACTTTACCTCCTTTCCACCAGGAGCGGCAGAATTAGTTTTGCAAGTTTTTATGAGTAAACATTCACTATTCATCCACTATTCACGTGGTTTTAACCTTTGTTGAACTGCTGAACAATTGCAGATGTCTACTCTCCATACCACTATGCTATCATGCTCTGGGCACTCACTTTCCCACAGTACCCCACAAAATGTCAATGGTCTTTTTGAAAAAACTGAGAGCATCATTTGTAGCTGCCCCATCGGGAACAAAAATCCCGCTCCTCTCTTATTTTTTCTCTTGCTCTTTTATGTCCTCTCAGTGTCATCTACTGTATTCCTGCATTGATTGTTGTACATAAATATGCGTGAGATTCTTTTCATTCATGTAAATTCACAAATGAATGAAGCTTTACAGTCATGAATAACACTTCTTATTCCATGAATTTGTGAATTCCTTTGCCATTTTCCTAGCTAGCTGACATGTTGAATCATTAATATAAATATGATTGCAGCCACTTTAAGTGAAATCAACAACCCTACTTAGCAACTGTACATCTGTACATGGTCAGGTGTAGTTCTATACTTTGAACAGTAGTGACCAGGGTTTAAACGATGACAACTTCCTGCTAGATTATTCTGTAAAAGGTCCAAACCAGGATTGACACACAGGTCCTGCTTTGATATCAAACCCCGTTGATAATGCGTGGTGTGGTATGATTTTTATCATGCCCCAATATAGTTTTGTGGGACGCCTTCTCAGCTTTACTGATACTTAAGTGATTTAAAGTGCCCCAAAATAAAACAAGAGACATTTAAATAAAGCAGAAACAAAATATGGTGAATTTACGCGTTGACTATTTGTTGCATTGAATGGAAACACCAGAACAGTTGTCAACAAGACAAAAGTATAGAGCCATATGTTAGCAGCTCTGTGAGTGGTGCTTTGAACTAAATGCTGATGTCAGCATGCTCATGATGACAACGCTAACATGCTGATGTTTAGCTGGTATAATGTTTACAATATTAAACATCTTAGTTCAGCATCTTAGCAACATTTGCTTATCAGCACTAAACACAAAGTACAGCTGAGGCTGATGTGTTTTGCAGGTATTTTGTCATAGAACCAAAATACATGACACGTTAAAAATTGGACCTGATGATGACACTGGTGAAAAGTCTGCGGATCAATAAAGACAGTAGGACTCATCTGTTTAGTTCTGTGTAATAACTCTGGACCCAAATGTAGAACTCAGACTAAGGGGCATGGTAAAAGTTCAAACAAAGGTAGTTTATTGTAAGGTTGTTAGAGACGTTGATCTTAGTGGGTGGAGCGGGGCAGTCAGGGTTAGAGGTAGCTGAGCCGGAGCAGGCAGAGGCAGGAATCTTCAGCAGACACAGGAGACAAACGAGGCACTGGGAGTAGCAGGAAAAACCAGGAAGTCAGAGAGCGAAGGACCTGAGGCACAGGTAAATAAGGATGAGCCAGGATCAGAAAATATGAGGAAATTTCTAGGAACGAGGAGAGCTGGATGAATGTTAAATACCATGTTGACAAACGGAACGATGTGGTGAAGAGCGGAGTGCAGGACTGGAGTTTCATAACAGTAGGCTTCAGGTGGAGTTGACGGGCTTCAGGTGAGAAAACTGGATTGCCACGCCCAGGCCGAGATGCACACAAAACCGCACACACACACACACACACACACACACACACACACATTAACAGAGAGAGACACAAACGGGACAAACAAGATGCACAAGGGAGGGGGAAAACAGCAGAGACATTAGGGATGAGAGAGAGGTACTGCTGGGCCCTAACGTCATCATGTAAGGACCATGTCTTTGCAAAAATTCATGGGATTCCATTCAGTATTTGTTGAGATACTGAATAGTCTGGACCAAGAGCCTCGCTGCTAGCATCGCTAAAAATAGAGCCAGCGCTATCCATGTTAAAAGAATAGTTCCATATAGGGAGATGTACCCTTGGCCTTCTTGCTGAGAGTTACCAATGTGCAAAGCAGTTCTTTTCAGTGTCAAGAATCACTAGAATCAGTTTTTTTAAAACGATTTGTTCAAAAGATTCATTCACTGAATCGTTCACTGCTTGGCTGGAGCTCTGACTGCTTAGTCCCACCTCTGACCTGAAACACGGCCAAACTCTGTATATCCCTCATGAGGTGCTGTCACTTTGAAAAACAAGCCAAACTCTGTCTATAATTCTTGATATTTTAAAAGTTTCTTCTTTGAACTCTGGTTTTTATTGACTTTTAAGTCTTTTTTAACTGATTGACAGTTCGGCATTACTATTCCAGCAGTTTGAGCCACTGACTATCGCTTGGGTCTCACGTTCGCTGAACTGAGTGACACTCAGCGGCTCCTTTCACATGGAGGGAATGCATCATTCCCTCGCAGTGAAAGGATCTGGGATTTGAGACAGTCTTCAGCAAAGGCTGCTGAATATAAAATCCTGTGTTGCACAGTAAGCTACTTGATCAATCAGCTCATATAGTAAAAGGTCAAAATTGTTTTTTTTGTTTTTTTTTGTTGGTTTTTTTTGCACTACGTGACGGCTATGAAGAATTATTTTGTCCTTGGTTGGTATTATTTTCAAGTTTTAACCATTATTTGCCCTGCTATTCATATTGTGTTCTGCCAGTTGTATATGTAGTTGTCATTCATGTTTATTGCTTTAATTCACACGTTTTAATGCTAGTCATAATTTTCTTGAAATTCATATGTATTTTGTTCTGCCACTAATTTTTTTGTTCTGCCATTAATCACTCACTCATATTTTGTTAGATTTGTACTTGTTTGTCTACGCTACTTATGACATGTGGTGTTGTGTTGTACTGTATTTGTGTTGCTGCTGTGGCAAAGTAAATTCCTTCCGGGATCAATAAAGAACCTACCTAGACTTAAACACACCCCATTCCTCTTACTAATGAAATGAGTTGAATCAAGTGAGCGATTCCAATCGTTGCTTCATTCACGCAGGGATACACTCATCCCTTTCGAAAGACTCACGAAACGAATCAAGGACTTGAGTCACTCACTCAGTTTGTGAGTGTATCTCTGCACATTCACTCGAAACTGACGGAAGGCTCAACTGAACTGAGGAATGAAAGGATCTTTCCAAGACGTGATTCAGTTCAGTTCATTCAACCAAAGGATTCATTTATTTGAACGAATCGTTTGGAAACAACACATGACTACTGAAAGTCAGATGAGAAGATTGATACTGGTGTCATATGTCTCAGCTAAATATGAAGCTACAGCCAACAGCTGGTTAGTGTAGCTTAACAAAAAGACTGGAAACAGGTGGAGTAGCGAGGCCGGCTCCCCCTCATCTAACTATTGGCAAGCAAGAAAATAAATATATTGTTCCCAAAATGTTGAACTATCCCTTTAGCATTCACTATAAATCTATAAAGTTTTATAACTTTTTGCTTTTTTTTGGACTATTTGGATCCGTTTGTCACAGTTGTCATGGTTGTATTCATTCAGCCACAGCACACAATGGGAAGTGCAAAAAGGGACTGCAGCAAATCTAGTTATTTACTCATATGATGCAAACCAAATGCAAATGACTGTTGATTTTGTTCTTTCTTGTATTTGATACACCTGAGTCTCCATTGCTATCTACAATAATGGTAAGTGCAAACTTTTGCGTGTGACATATACTCTAATCACAATATAATGCAAATCAGACACAGTTATTACATTTCTACAAAGAGAGACGGTTCGGTTTTTATGTAAAGTGCGATTTCAGGAGATTTATACAGCCAAAGTCACAGCCAGTGTCACTATATGGGATGGTGTCTATTTATAAATGCCGTTTATAACAGACTCATTACCTGTTGATGGTTTTTCATATTCACTTCCGTGTTAGACACCATCATTGCCATTGTGCCATGTTAGACTCTGCGTTGTATTGAAAGAACAAACAGAGGGAAAAAAAAGGAGCAAGAGAAAATAAAATTGGCCCGATTACATCAGATGGTGTCTATGTGATGATTGACTGTATATCTTGCTTACATATCTTCGCAGTGTAGTTGGAAAGCACTTCAAAGAGAAGAAAAAGGAGACACATAATTGACCCAGTTCAAATTCAAACATCAGTCTGCAAAGGTGGTCCTTTGAATGTTTGTTCTCCTTGAAAGAAGTTATAATCAGGAAAGAAACCAAAGCATTTCAAGTTCCAGACCAAATAATGAAGACAATGGAGGAACTTCCTTATTGAGCCAAAATACACTTCCAGTCAAAACTTTCAGAATACCCCCATTTCCAATTTTTATTGAAATTACAGCAGTCCAAGTCCAGTGAATAACCTTAAATGGTACAAAGGTAAGCGCTAACTGCACAAGGTAAAAAAACAAGAAAAACCAAAGAGACTTTAGATCATGAAAAATCATGTAAATTGACCCCTTCCCTACTTCCAACCCCCTACTCCTACTTCCGTTGTCCTTGCTCGGACCACAACCATCTCAAAACTCGCCCCTCATTTTGATCTCCGCTACGCACCTGTAAAGTTTCGTGACTCCATCTTGCATCTTGCATGGTTGTGATGCTATCGTAGTGTCCAAAGACAGACAGACATACATTCATATAAACACCTTCCAGAGTACTCAAACTGCCTCTCTGGTAGTTCCTGCTACAGTAGGTATCTCCAGGACCACACACACACACACACACACACACACACACACACACACACACACACACACACAGACTCACAGACTCACAAGGTGAAAACAATACCACGCTTTCGCGGCTGGTAACAATTCCTACAGGTGCCCCACCTTTTGTTGATTACTTTCGAAACCTGTCTGTACAAAGGCAGTGTAGGAACAAACTGTGTTACAACACTCTCTGATGCATCGTTACTGATCTGCAGGAAGTGGCACTGTATGTTGCTATCAGAATGCTGAGAAAAAGGTTCATCCTACAGCAACATAATGACCCAAAACATTTGAAGAGCATAAATAGACGGTGGCTTCACATGGTGGAGGGGCAGCACAGTCTCCAGACTTAAACCCCATGGAGCTGGTTTGGGATGAACTGGACAGAAGGTGAACGCAAAGCCACCTGCAGGTGCAACGCATTTGTGGGAACCTTTGCAACAGTGTTGGGACGAACTTTCCAAACAATGTTTCATTGTAGTGTCAAAAATTTAGATTAAATTTAGGATTTAAGACTCCATGATGCTTTTTTTTTTTTTTTTTTTTAAATCTTTTGTTTATTTGTTCTATGCTTTAATTTCAGAGTACACCGAGACATCACATTATGTAAATTCAGTAACAACTGGAAAAATGGAGTTGTTCTAAAACTTTTGACTGGTAGTGTATGTACATATTTACAATGGCCATCAGCCACAAACTCAAACTGGAGGTGTTAATCAGAGATTTTAAAAAGTCTTTCAGTTGAAGAATGCGTACAATAAGTAAAAGACATTTTGGGTTTTTTTTTTTAATTGTAAGAGGACATGCACACATTTTCTGTACATGTAGGCTAGCACAGTTTTTAGTAAGAGCTATTCAGGAGGCCATTAAGTACATGAGAAAGAAATAAGTTAAGTTTTCCTTTCTGAGTCATTGATCACATGTAAAGGTACTGTAACAATTTCTCACCTTGACATCAGACACAAACTGATTTTCTTAACTTTTTTCACAGTATGGGTCGACTGGAGGATGTTCTTAGATGGTCCCAAACCAAGTGAACTCCACTTATCCGCAGCTATCTGTGTGATAAAATCATAATTCTCTGAATGCAGTGTATGAAGTTTGTTCACAAAATCTGCTGCCAATTGAGATACTTTTTCCAAGGAAAACGCCCAAAGAAATACCCAATGAATTTTCTTTCTCCATACATTCTACATTCATGACTGCTGGAATTGAACTAACAAGTCTTCTTTGTGGCTTTGGTAAGAGCATGTGTAGAAACCTTTTGGCGTTTGTTGAATAATGTTGCAATATACTGTATCCCATAAGTGGGACAGATACAAGAGAACTGTGAAGGAGGAGTAGCCTGAAGTGGGATGACTGTGATGGACTGAGACTCCTGACACACATTAAAACTAGTGAAATTAAACACTGAGGTAATAACTTCTTGTTTAAAAAACTCTTTGCTTCAAGACAGCATTTGGATACATTTTCTGCAGACTTCAACACAGTCAACCTACTCTGTCCTCAATTTGCAAGACATTTAAATGTATAGCATTATTATGTATTTGTAATGTTTTTTGTTTTTTTTTCTATTTGAGGTTGTTGGTGCCCTTGGTTCAATTGAGAATTAACTAAAAAAAGGCTACCCTCAACATCATAACTTTCACCTCTGACAGGCGCAGACACTCTGGTTGTGTTTTTTAATAAAGAGTTCATGATCCAGTCTGACAGGATCCATACTGTGAGTTTTATGGAGAGTTGTGATGGAGCTTCCATGGAGACTCAATTGCTGGGTGCAGAACGCTCATCATGGTTAAAATAACAGGCCACATTTTTATCTAATTCTCAAGTGTTCAGGACAAGAAAAAGTGAACCTCAGACCTATTTTATAACCCGTAAAACATTACAGCATAGATATTAATACAATTAATCATATCATCTCGAGCAGCGAAAGGTCATAGATAAATGATTCGAATAGTCAGCTAAAAGTAATAGATAAATGGCTACAACAGGTTGCTAAAAGTAACGGATTAAAAGAGCTAACGCTGAATGTATCAGTTAAATGCTTGAAATGGTTGGCTGAAAGTATTTAACCGTTGAGAAAGTTGGCTTAAACATCAGTTCAATTTTGTGAAAATATTACTGCTTTGTAAAAATAATAGGCTGGTAACTGCTGATCTACAGAACTGTCCGTGTTGATGCTGCCCTATCAGTGACCCCACTCCTCCTCATACACAGTAGCTGTAGGCCTACTTCTGCACTTCCCCCACTACCACCCGCCCTCTCTCTTTCTGGCTTCTTCTCGCTCTCACAAGCTAAACACGTTCATTTCTAACTCTTAACTCTACAGAGCTACAGAGCCTTTACACATTACAGAAGCATGAATCACACCCCCTCTGTTTGACTGTACCTTGTCACAGTAAAGCGCAGACAAGGCCTGTTTTCCTTTATATTTGTGTGTACTTTGGGGGAAAACAGAAAGTTTCTAATTATGCTTGTGCAAAAAAAAAAAAAAAGTCACAGCCACTATCAGAGCAGGATACTCCTACTGTAAGTCCACTCTTTATCTCCCCATCTGCATTACTGTCATTTCTTTGTTTATGTTGGGTAAATGGTGATAATTGCCGCCGTGACCCATGAACATGTTTGTTTAAGTCTTCGCTGTCAGAGCTTGTTGTTTAGATTTGCAGACGGGAGTAAACAGTGACTGCCAATCTAGCATTTGAAACTATCCAATCTGAAGTCCCTCGAAGGGATCACACAATGTTGAAAAGAGGTTACAAACGGCAGTGGCACGGGGAGGTCGCTGTGACAGAGCCCTGCAGCGAGGGCGGAGATGCAGTGGAAAGACATTACCTCTGCATGCTCCATTAAAATCTCTATTAAAGACATCTGATTTCCCAGTATTTATGGCTTCCCAGATTAGTCTCAGATAGACTCTCGCTCTTCTCTCTCTGTCACAAAACCGCACATACAGTCACCGTAGCAGGATACCTAAAATAAATATTGCGCGTTTAGTATCCTACTGTATGTACACTGTTGGCCTAGCAAGCACACACAAACTTACACTCATTCACTCAGAGACAACACATAAACTTTTGAGTCATTTACAATACATCACGTAAACACAGGTAAACTGAGACCCGGTATTAATCCTCTAATACACACACTCATGCATGCATGTAACTGGCATAATAATCATGGGCCAGACATTTACTGATGTTCTATTTCCTTCCCTTTGTAGCCACGATAGTCTAGTATGTAACTACATGTGGTCCACATGTGACAGAGACCTGTGAAAGTATTTTGCGTAAAGCCACAGGCAATGTCAGGACTACCGACTACTACTTTCTGACTATTTACTTTCATTTTAGTTCAAGTATGCAAAACCTCAAACCTCAACCTCAAATTATTTGTCTGAACAGAGTATTGAGAATGGTCTCATTTGTTTGTAATGGTAACATTTTAACATAAGGGACACCAAATCTGGAGTGGTTACCGTGAAAAGAGCGAGGAGTAATAGCAAGTGCCAGATTCACTGAATGACTCTGAATCAGCAACTACATACAGTAATAGATAATGATGAGTTATTTAAGAGCAGATGCCTCGATGCTGTGTTATTGAACCACTTTCTAATGATTACTTATATGTGAATTTGCATAATGAACACTTTTACTCAGCTTTTAACCCATAAGAAATTCTAAGCATCATATCACATATTACTTCTTATTTTGTGTCCCCTCAAGTAAAGCGGAGGTCATGCCACCGAACTGACCAGCAGCTGCTACTGGGAATGAGATGCATCATTAGGTGTTCAGAAAGAGCTTGTCAGCTATTCATTAAAGGAGCACTCCAGCAATTCAGCATTGCACTTCAATGAAATTGGAAGTTGGGCTCATATGACATAGATTTTAAATAGATTTCAAAGCAGCAGAGGCCAAGATATCCTGACTTTTATTCCCTACCATTGATCGAGCTTAAAAAAAAAAACAACTGGATCCCACATTCCCCATAATGCAACCAAAAACATCTGTCTGTTAGACCCTCCCTGTCTGATAAAAGCCCATATTTTTTAAACTCTACATGCCCGTTTTTACAGTTTCTTATTTTAGAACGTTCCCTCCAGTACAACTGGACTCTGCAAGTGTTTCACAGCCTCAGTTGTGCTTCTCATGACCAGATCCGTAAACTGACCTTTATGTGTAAATCAGTTGAGTCCCTCTTTCATTAGTTTTTGATTTGTTCCTTTTTGATTGGCAAATGCAAAGGTGTACATAAGTGGTAACTGGTGTTACCATCGTTTCAGTGACAAGGAATGGCATTTTCATTTTAAGTGCGATGCCTTATTTGTATTTTGCTTGAACCTGCACTTTATTTCATTTAGCATTCCAGGAAATAATGTGACAGCCTGCGGTCATCAGATGAACACTTTACTGCTCCCTGATTTCCCCCAATGCAAATGTGCAGCAAGATTAGCTGCTTGCCTGTGTTGGACCTTTTATGGCTCCAGATAGGCAGGCTGGAAGCTGCCGTCTTCATCTGGATGGGACATGATGAGTCACAGTCAAATCTGAGATTGGCATCGGTTTGGTAACAGGCAGGAAGGCTTTAAAAATAATTAACTTGTTAAAACTCACCAGGCTAAATATCACTTCAGAGGCATGTATTAATAAGACTCAGCTGGCTCCTTGTCATTTATAAAGATACCAGCAGTGAGCCATTAGGACCACTAGATGCCTCCATTTGTTACCAGAGGAATGCTGCTCCTCCATCGTCTCATTGTTATACAAACAGATTCATATATAAGTAACTATTCTTCAACTTCTATTCATTCTTCTCCCCATACTGAATGAACCTTAATTCAAATATCACATTAAAGTAAAATGGCTTGGAAAAAATCTGCCAGTGTCTCTCAGCGAGAGAAAATGAGGAAGTCATGTAACAGTTTGATTTTTTTCAGTGTAGCTCTTAGGGAACCAGACAGCTCAAGGCCACTGGATATCTGCCTCTTTTCCTGTATCATTAATTAGGTTAGATGATGCTTTTACACTCCCTGTACTGTGTGATAATGACCTTGTGTGTGTGTTTGTGTGTCGAGGTGAGCTCATTTTAAAAAGGGATCAGGAGGAAAAGATAAAGAAGGACAGAGGAGTTCATTTAGTTGATTGGAGTGATGTGGGGAAGGCGAGGATGTGTGGGAGAGATAGATAGGCGGAGAGGAGAGGCCTCTGAAGTGGGTCATAAATAGTGAAGAAGGAGGGATGAGAGAGAGAGAGACAGAGATGGAGAAAGCATGTGCAATAAGATCAGATGCAGTCAGCAATTGTCTTTGATTCTAATGGATAAAATATTAAAGAAAAAAGATAAGTTAAAAAATCAAGAGGATTTTGAAGGGAACTAAGTGCAGCTTCATATTGTTGTTACAGTGCAGTCAGTTTTTTTTTTTTATAAGAATCAGTGAGTTGTGTAAACATCCACAAAACCTTAGCCAGATAGGTGTTTAAAACCAAAACACCGACACACTGGAATCATTATTAGTGATTTTTCAAACCAACATAGGCAAATACCCTCATAATCTGTATGTATGATTTGACCTGTGTCACTATTAAAAGCTTAGTGGAATAACTAACTAACTTCAGAAGATCAACACTACTCTCATGTCGTTATGTTAATATTAACGTTAAGACTGGAGACAGCCATCCTTGCTGTGTCCAAAATTAACAAAATCCACTTACCAGCAGCTTTGAAACTCAATAATTATCACCTTAAATCTTGTCTGTTTGATCTATAAAAAAATGAAGTGTAAAAATGACACGTTGTGGTTTTACAGGGTATTATATGCTATTTCTTTACCTTGAGCCAGGCTAGCTGTCTCACCCTGTGTCCCCAAGATTGCCATTTGCTAAGCTAACCAGATGTTGGCACTAGCTATATATTTTTCATATGAACATGAGGGATAAGGATAAGGATATTTCCAGGTTGTGGTCACTCAGTCTGAACTGAATTAATGTCTTTCTCAATTTCTGGTCACTCAAGGTTCCCTGATAGTTTGCCACTTGGTATTGTCTGTTCAGTGCTAGATAGCATTGAAGTTAACTCTGAGTCACAGAGAATTATCACCCAAGTCTTCAGTTCCCCTCAGCTCAATGGAGCTTTTAGGGTCTTTCAGCCCATTGTTTTGGTTTGCTGCCTGAAACTTGACTGACTGAAACATGTATTGTTCAGTCCTTCCACTCTCATCAGCTTTATTTTGACACAGCAGACAGTAAAAAAGCTCCAAAAACCCTAACTGTAGCTTACATAGTTTG
Organism: Xiphias gladius; assembly: GCF_016859285.1. Classification (NCBI taxonomy): domain Eukaryota; kingdom Metazoa; phylum Chordata; class Actinopteri; order Istiophoriformes; family Xiphiidae; genus Xiphias; species Xiphias gladius. The sequence continues at coordinate 11,202,810 of NC_053407.1, read as the reverse complement.
CCTATGACTATATCTCTAGGTTCCACAATTTTGCTGTCTGCCGACCAAAATCATCAGTATTTCCAAAAGAGGCGCTTTAGATCGCTCAGTGCGCAAATCACTCTCTTACAACCTCAGTTTGGGTTGTAAACTCTCTGCTATCATTACTACATGGTAGTTGTTGATTTAGTTGCTTGACCTACTTTTAATTTTTTAATCAATGAAATTGACATTGTGTAACTCTCATCCGTCATACAGTGTATTCGGTGCAGTGGCCCAGGCCCGTGCAAGGACTTGCAAGGCAGACAGCCTTGGTAGTGGTGCTTTTTTTCCACAATTGAATATTCATTTTCACAATCGAATGTCTGTTGGGTTTTTTTTTCATTACAATTTGATTTTAGAATATTCTAAATATTAGAATTAGTTTACAGCCCTACTGTGTTGTGTTTACAGCTTGTTTCTGCTGCCCCCAAGTGGCCAAAAAGTCTTTTATTTCAGTTTTAAAGGATTTGTGTTTCTTTCATTACTGTATACTGATTTACACTATAGTATAGTATATATTTTACAGTGTAGTAATGTGCATACTGTTTTTTTGTCTTTTTATCTTACCGTCAGAATTATTATACTTACAATGTAAACATTACACAACCTTCTTTGGCAATGCTCTATTGTCGTGCCAATAAAGCAAATTTGAATTAAAAAAAAAAAAATTGACGTAGTGTTTGTGCTCCCCCAGTATTTGTGTTGAACAGATAGTGGCTGTTTTCTGCTGGTCAGTTCAAAGAGCTGACAGGGAAAGGCTACCATATGGCAAGACAGGAAGGAGGGAGAAAGGGAATGCAACACACTAAAGGGGGGAGAGACAAGAAATGACAGTAGGTTGTAAGGAGAGAGAGAGTGAGAGAGAGAGAGGAGCAGAGTGGGAGGGCTAGAGTGTAGGAAGCGAGAGGGAGAGAAGCGAGAGGATAAGCAAGAGCAGCGAGAACATGGGGATGACAAAAACTATGGAGACCGGAAAAAGAGTATAGACCTGGGTGATGATGAATCGCGAGGGTGGGGGTCAGGGGTGATCAAGATGAGTGAGAAACAGGGTGAGAGAGGTGGGTGACAGAGCCCACAGCTTGAAAGCAGAGGAGGTGACAGTGGGGGGTGTTCACTGCTCAGTGATGTGTTATGATCCGACCCCCCCCCCATTACCTACACACACACAAACATGTTTTTGTCACTTAGGGGGACATTGATTTGACTTAGATTTATTCTAGACTTACCTTACAAGATAAAGCTGAAAATATTCCATATTTTTCTCATGAAAAGACCAAAACCAACAACGCGTTAGTCCATCTCTTAATGCTCTTCAACATTCTTATCCAGTCTGTTTCTCACAAATCCCACATTGGTTCCTTGTGAATAAAAACACCTTTAAAAACTGGTAATAAATATATTCTTTCATTTTTAAAAAAAAAAGGCTAAATAATTTCCTTGAACAGTTGGGCAGTGTAGTTTTTAGCAAATGTTACTCAAACAGGAGTAAATAGTGTATTTTTTTGAGAACTATTTTCAGTCGTGGATTAATACACATTCGGTGAGTATTTACGGCAGTAGGACAGTGTATGAGGGATTGACTCAAAATAAACTACAGTGCCCATGTTCATTGTAATGAAGGAAAATGTCACCCAGTGCAGCTCTGTGGCTCATTTGTGTTTATAATTGTTTCTTGAAAACAAAAAAAGTCTATGGCACAGAGGAATTAGCCACAGTGCATCAGCCTCTTGGCGACACCATAACTGTGAGTTATACATTTGTTGCTGGTTTGACATATTGTGGGGTTTGTTGACAATAATTACAATATTGAATATCACCAGCCTTATCCTTTAACCCTTGGAGTTGAGTTCTCGTAATGTGACTATATGAACAGATTTATGTCCCCAGAATGTGATTAATACACACACATACACACACTGAGTATCTCTCTCTCTCTCTCTCTCTCTCTCTCTCTCTCTCTCTCTCTCTCTCGTTCCCTTGCTTGCTCTACCTCATTCTGGCTCTGTTGCCAAGGCTACCGTACAGCCTCTTGCTGCATATACCTAGACCAGGCTGCCGCCTGTGGATCTCTCTCTCCTCTAGGATACAAACAAAAGAAAACCAATCAGACTTTTAAACCTCTATCTCTCTTCCACGCACAGACACACAAACACAGATTTGTAGATTCTGCCTTTCCTAACCTCACACACATCCTTTGCCTCTCTCTGCCTCTCACTGTCGGTCTGTCTCCTTCTTCCATTCAAACACACTCATTCTTCTCCCAGACAGAGGGGCAGTAAAGGGATTGGCGAGCTTCTTGGTTTTTGGCTCCAGGTCTTTGGCTCAGAGGGAGCAGAGCAGCAGATGGCGATGTGAAGACGGGCTCAGCCAGGTAAGAGGACTTATCCTAACCAGACTTGAGGTTCTGGGTGAGCGACTGTTCCAGCCCTCCCCTCCTCCCTCTGTCTCTCCCTCTTTCCCCCTCCGTGGCTGTGCGACATGAGGTGAATACCGATTCCTTAGCAAAGCGCCCCAGGGTTCATATGGCTGATTTGCTTTCCTGGCTGTAAAAAGGTAGGAATGTGTGATGTGTGTGTTTTTTTCTCAGATTATTAAAACTGATCATTTGCCAACAGGTTGGTTTTTTGTTATTCTCTGTCATTAACAGTGTGTTTCTGCTCTCCTCTATTATTATTCGAAGCTTGATTTCCTCGGTGTTGTATCATGTGTGTGTGAGAATGTGGGAGTTACCAGAGACAGATGCAACAGTCCACCTCCCTGGGTGATTCATTACTAATCCATCCAGCTCTGCACTGTGTGGTCGCTCTAGCTCACCGTAGCCATGTACGTGATATGAATGGTGTTTTGTCTTAATATGAATGACTGCCAGAGAATACCATTCCTGCATTGGTGTTCTGATGCAGTGCAATCATGTAACACAATCCTTTGTCATAGGGAATCCAGATTTATCTCCAGTAGCCTTTAAACCAATTTGCTATGCAGCATATTTCAATTATTTACGCAGTATAGCTTAGGATGAATTGTAAGTTTATATGTGTGTTGAGATTTGGATGAGATTTCTCTTTGAAATGCCCCCTGGAGCTGCTGCAAGAGATTGTGGGAGTGTATGTAAACAGTAGAGCTGATTGATTATCTGTCTCCGTGATATACGGGAGGAAGCTGCAGGCTTGCTGGTTATTTAATTGTAAGGTCATTTTGAGCTTATGTGTGTATTAATATCAAGATTTTATCTGAGCGAGTGTGTGTATGGGAGAAAAAGGTTCATGAGGCAGGTCTTGGCCCTCGTGACTTTATCTCACGTTACCATCCCATCATCACTTTCAGTAAGAGCTTCCTCTTACCTTGTCTCCCCGCCACATGAGCACTTCAACAACACGCTCTATACTTCACTCATCATGTGCTTTGGTTCACCTGGAGACAGGAAATGCTGCTCTAGTATTACAGAGATTTTGCTGTAATGATGAGGACACGTCAGACAAAGCAAAAAAAATGCTGAACATTTTAAAAATGGAGCAGAAAAGCAGATTTGAACACATTATCTTTCCAGACGGAGACACAGGAGGCATCAGGAATATCCATTAAAACGTGAGCCAGCTGTCACCATAAGAACACGAAAACACGAAGCTGCATTAGCTCCCCTTGTTCCTGACTGCAGGAAAAAGCTTTACACAACTGTCTACAGTATATTCATGTTACTGTGGTTCTCCTGGGACAGAGGCCACAGGTTTATTGTATGGCTCTGTTTAAACTCAGCTGGATGTTGGAGGCTTTGAATGGACGCAGATCAATGGAAACACTACGCACATACTCTATTTGAAGACTGAGGGGGTGGTGTTTGTAAAGACCCAAAGACAGTAGACCTTCAGTGAGGAATGAGGCTGAATCAGCTGTCAAGTTTGACTTATTTTTCATGAATCCATGTGGCATGTTTGTACATGCTTCAAAAAACACTGTGTTTAAATAGAAATGTTATTGCTAATTGATGTTCATTGATCATTAGACTGTTGAAGGTGTTTTATTTAAGTCTGCTAAAATATTCAACTTTCCATTGCATTTAGTTATTGTCAGTCACTCCCACTGTGCATTGTGTATAAGCTAAAAAAACAGACATCTTTTTACCACTTTCTGTGTATTAGTAACAATCATCATCATTGAGCTTTATTTTAAATTTTAGTAGAGATCCTTGAGTATCCAAAGATACCAAATCTGTCAAATCAGGCTGAAATGTGGGGGAAATGTGTATAAATGATGCACAAGACAAAACAATTCCATTAAATGGAGTTGTGTGGCCACAAAAAGTGTTGGTTTGATGTTTTTGTCAGTGTTAACGTCTTAAAGCTTGAATGAAGAGCTGGAACCAGCTGAATATATATGAAACTGTCACACAGTGACAGTGTGAAATAAGGCAGTTTTAACAAGCTGGAAGCTCAAAGGGGAAACAGAAGAGAAAAACAGTTTATTAAATGCAAGGCTGTTGTTACCATTGTGGACACTGAGATCATGTCCTCAGTACTTTTTCTTGCTATTTTGGATGTTTAGGGGGATGTTACATTTTATATTCTGATACGAGTATTTTTTGTCCCTTATATATAAATTTTGCTACCTTTAGACCTATAAATAAAAATTATGTAATATTTCCCCATTAGAATTTCTGGTAGTGAGAAAAAGGTTTGATACTGCATGTTTGAATATAAAAAACAGACAATATGAACGAAAGGTTAACAGCTGAAAAAACATATATTTTTAAAGAGTTTATTTTTGGTGTCTGGTCAAAATATTCTGATGGTGGGGGGGGCACATGACCTCAGTATTTTTAAATCCTAGCTATAGCCCTGGCTAAATGTACCAGACAGTTTGCCAACAAGCACTGAGCCGCAAAAGGAAATGGCTGAAAAACAAAGATATTTACCTCAAAGAATAAGAGCAAAGAGAGGCAGAATTTTTTAGACAAACCTGAATATTGTCACTGCTCTCCCAGTGCAGATGTATGTTTGTGTTTTTCATTTTTCATGTAGTGTGGTTGCCAAAATATGTGCGTGTGTGTGTGTGTGTGTGTGCGTGAGAGAATGTGTCCTTGTTCTTATATCCTGGTTTGGGACTTTAACCTGAATGCACACTAACCCATAGAGACTCTAGGTTAGGGTTTTAGGTTTAGGTTAGGGTAAGGGGCTAGGGAATGCATTGTGTCAATGAGTGTCCCCACTGGGATAGTGGAACAAGTTTGTGTGTGTGTGTGTGTGTGTATGTGTGTGTACTTCTTTTTATATTCTTTGGGGATTTTAACCTGGATGCATACTTACTCGTGGGGACTCGTGTCACCGTGGGCACAAAAATTGAGGTCCCCATGGGTACAGACTGTTTTTTGAGGGTTAAGACTTGGTTTTAAGGGTAGAATTAGGTTCAGGTTAGGGTCAGGTGGAAGGCTGGAGTTAGACATTTAGTCCATGGGTCCATGTCCCCACAGGGATAGTAGAACCAGTCTGTGTATATGTGTGTGTGTGTGTGTGTGTGTGTGTGTGTGTGTGTGTGTGTGTGTGTGTGTGTGTGTGTGTGTGTGTGTGTGTGCTACAGTATGTTGGTTGCCACAGTTACCAAAACGCCAACCTCACTTCGTCACTGCTTCAGACAACCTTCACAAAAAAAGAGCTGCTTTTCCTCCCATTCATCCCTCCATCCACTCATCTACCTTTCCATCCATTGTTAAAAACGGAAGGGCGCTGAACTTTGTCAGTTTCTCTTATATAACGCTATCTATGTGCGTGTGTTTGTGTCAGTGCGTGTGCGCACGTGTGTGTGTGTGATACTCTATATGTGCGTGTACATTGTATGTATGCACGTTGCCGTAGCTACAGGCCTGGCGTCATCACTATAAAAAAAACCACCTTCGCAGCAAGCAAAGAGAGATAGAAATGGACTCAAAGCAGTTCCCCTCTGTTCAACACCTCAACACCTGCACTCAAACACACGCGCACACACACACACACACACACACTGGTGTGGTCTCATATTCCGGTGAGCTCACCCCATTCGTTCAGCAGGTTCCAGTGGCACAGAAAGAGAGGAGGGAAGAGCAGAGCAGGCTTGACTCCATGCATACTGATTCGACTGGAGCAATCTGAATGTATTTCTGAGGGCGTCTGCTTAGTCTGGCTAGAATCGTCCCTGCCTCTTGGGGATGGAGGCAGAGGAAGAGGAAGAAAGAGAGGGGAAGAAATATTGACAGTTTACTGTGTCACCTTATATCACCATCCTCCGCTCATGAAAGCACAGCTGGGAGCTGACAAGGCTGCTACTCTGATCCATCTTTAGATGAAACTGGATTACTAACCCTGTCTCAGTGTGACCAGTTGTATTTGAGTCACAAGGTGTCTCTATTGTAGTATTTCGGGGAGAAAATTGGGATTGTGTGTAAATTACCTGTAACTCCTGTTTTTTTATTCTGAACACATGAGATGCACTGTTTAGCTCTTGTCTTCTGTCCTTCAGATTCGACTCTGCCGCACAATGGCTGACAACAGCTGGTTGCTACAGGATACAGGATTTAACTTGATCATGTGATCTGACTCTCTCCCCAGTTCCCTGCCATCTATCATAGGTGAGACATGTGTCTGGCTATATTGTTTTTTAATATTCCAGTAAGCCAACCGGGAAATCCCTTTCTTGTGCAGTGTTGGTCGGTAGTCATTGATGGGAACTTGTTCCAAACTTTCTCACAACAAATTAAGCCATCAGCAACACATTCAGACAAAAATGATATGTGTGCTAACAGTACACCACCACTCTCACAAGCCTCTGCGTTCACACATCCACACAAACCACGTGGCAGTAATCAGCCAAATGTACAATACACCTTTATTAATGGTTGAAGGACAAAAGAGCAGGGCGGAAAAGGGCTTTGAATATACTGCTGACTGATACAGAGAGGATATGTTTGTGTGTGTGTGTGTGTGTGTGTTTGTGTGTGTATGTGTTGTCAGTAGATGATAATGCTCAGGACGGATGAGAGGGATGAGAGCCACTCTGTTGCCAAGGCGACGGACAGGGCTGTAAACACGCTACCCCTGACTCATCTCTCCACAATAGAGCGTCTCTCTCTCTCTCTCTCTCTCTCTCTCTCATACACATACATACAAACACACTCTATCTCTCAAACACACACACACACACACACACACACACACACACACACACACACACACACACACATACACGAACACAACAGAGCCCAATCTGAGCGAGACAAGAGGTTCCGGAGATGAGAGCCACTCCAAGCCGCTTAGCTATACATCTGAATAGGCCTGTGGGACAAACATAAACCTTCTTTCATATACACGCTCATTTAAAAACACACAATCTCACACACACTCACACACACACACACACACACACAAGCTAGCTAGCACATCATTCAACTGGAAATCAATATGTATTTTTGTAGAGTTTTCTTATGTGCATGCGTATTAGTAAAGCAACAAAGACAAAAAGTATTAAACATGATTACTTACCAAGACGTTTGAATGGCCAAGTGCAGTATGTCTGCATGTGAAATATTTCTCACACAAGGTTTCTTATAATCTAACACCATGTCACAGGTCCCAAAACCCATAAACCATTAAAACAACACTGGCCGTATTGGCCTTTTTGTGTGTTTATAAGGGAATAAAGAAACAATTAAAACACACGCTGTTTATTTTTCTCACTTAAACAGTGCTTTTCCTTAAAGATCACTCTTCATCTTTTACTAATTTGGTAGATTTTCAAAAAGATGAACAAGGCAAACACACTATAATGTCAAAAAAATGAGTCAGAATCTGCTGTGAAAGCCTTGTGATCACAAAGGGAAGACACGTCAAATACCTTTAACACAAGGGCGCCTCATTTAACAGGGGGATCATGACCCGCCGGCTGAGCAGCTCCACCCGTTCCCACACCGAGGACTCCATCTTCCTGAGGCCCGACGAGGACCCCGTCTGGCTGGATGAGCCTACAAAGAATGAGAAAATAGGCGACAGAGCCCCTAAAAAGGACAGACTCCAAGAATGCAAGGCTGGACCCACAGTGGGCCAGAGCCCACAGGGCAAGGAAGTGTTCATGCACAAAGTGTATGCTCTTGTGATTGAGATTCATTGCTGGGCTGCACTGTTTGTCGTCTCCCAAGTCACGGTATGTGAATGGACATCAGCTGTAACCAGAAAAATTAAGTGAAAAGTGAACAAAATCTCCAGTAATTTGTCTTCTTTAAATTAGAGGGGTTTTCTTCCTGCACAAGCTTTGGTTCCCAGCTCAGCATGTAATGTAGACCGGACTGAAAAATCTACAGTCGTGTAATTGCAACATTAGCAATTCAAATTACAGCTTCACACATGAGCACTAGGTATCTCTCAACTTGACCCTTAATTTTACATTTAGATTTTCTTTTCATGTGCATCGTTACATTGTCATATTCTCTAAAGTGCTTGATTCAGGGTTAGAAAAGACTTTTTTGGGTTTTTTGGACACCCTGTTAATATTCCTATGCTCTCCCTATCCCTGTCTCTTTAGACTTCATGTTTGATTAATTAAAAAAAAAAAAAAAAAACAGGACAGGTGCAACATTACCATATGAAAAAATAAATAAATAAAGAGCCTTGTATATGCGGCCATAATTATGATACCAGACTGCATGTGGTCAATTTACATATTTTTTTATGCCTGCGCAATAGGCCATCTTCTTTTCTTCTCTGTTTGCTTTTCACCTGAGAACAGCCACAGCGCTGCCTGATTACTCGTGCATGAATGACTGGAGCTGTGACAGTCTGCCTTCTGTCCTTCTTTCTCTCCTCCCAGGGGTACTGGGTGTTTTTTGTTATGGAAGGAAACGGACCACTCTCTTCCATCTACAAAGCCCTGCAGGTCATCGACTTCTACCTTAGCTTCATCTTACCCTGCCACCCAATCTTTGGAATGGACGTAAGTGTCGGTCCCGGATCCGACCTAGCTGTTTCAGTTTGTTTTGGATGGAGACCTCAGAGAGAGAAGATGTGATGCATCTAGTGTTGCCTGAGTCTATCTTTCTTTTCCTCTCTCTGTCCCACTCTCTCTGTACTGGCCAGTCCATGGTGCTGATGAGGGAGGTGGTAAATACCAAACAGCACAACTGGATCATCCAGGGCACTGCAGGCATCGGTGTGGCCATCTGTGTTATCATGGTAAAAAAGACCACTCATTTCCCTGCCAAAACACAGCATCACAACAGCCCAGAAGCTAGACTGACTGCATCATTCGTTTCTTAATTTGCAAGTTGGCTGGTCGCTGGGTTGATTGATTAGTTTATTAACTGATAAATGGATGCACGTTTGAGGAGGAAAAACTGCTTACTTTCTTCTTTTCATTCCCTCAGGTCGTCCACATGGCGTGCAAGTGGCGGTACGGCACTGGCTTGCGGTCATCTGGAACGGTATCGAGGGACATTGGTGATCGTCGTCAGTCAGTGAGCCGCCAGCCCTCTTTTACCCTGTCAGAGTGGACGGACGCTCAGGAGGATCTACTGGACCTGGACCCTGTGCCCCAAACACCGGTCTTTGACATAGGCACTGACACCAGGACGGAGGGAGATGCTGCCACCCTCACTGTTACACCTGTGGGGCTTCAGGAGAGGTTAGAATGAGAGAAGATGTTTGCATTTATATCTGCATCTGTGTCTGTACAGGTATTTCACATAGCAGATGGGTATACACATACTGTATGTCTATATGTATTTGTCTGATTCTGTATCACACAGGAGGGGCTCCAATGTTTCCTTGACTTTGGACATGTGTACACCAGGCTGCACTGAGCCCTACGGCTATGGAGCCCAGCTCTCCCCTAGAGACCAGTCAGCCCAAGAGTACCTCCGACAGGGAACACACATCCTGACCCCTGCCAGGCTACACACACGGGCCATGGATGACCAGAGCCTGCAGGCTGAGTTTTACGTGAGCGCAGCAGCAGCAACGGCTCACCCGCCTACACACTTTAGATTTACAGAGATGAGCAGGGACTCACCGGAAAAGACGTACTCTGACGCAAACATAGACAAGGGCACAAAGACCCAGCACACGCCCGTAAGCTTTTCCACAGTCTGTTAGTGGGCGAAGGAAGGAGAGATATAGGCATATATGCATATGAAAACCTCCAGAGTATTCCAGCCTCTGCTAGGCAGAAAGACGTGATTTAAAGATCATACACATTTTGCCCATAGCCTTTCAGTTACTTACAATTTGACAGCAACAGTATAGTGTGAAAGGCGGCGGATGACTTAATGTCTTGGATATTATTTCATAATGTTTGTTGCCATGTAGAAGACAAGGCTAGAACTTCCCCTCCATTTCTGCAAGGGCTGATTGTTGTTGCACCCATTGTTCTGTGTCCATCGGCAGGAAACTCCCATGAACTTTGTAGACCCTAAGGAGTACAACTACCCAGGGCTGGTGAGAAAGAATCGCTACAAAACCATCTTGCCCAGTGAGTACAGCTGCAACATGAGTTACAGCAATCACTAAAAGGAGATCATGAAGTTATGTTTTGTAAGAAGCTTTTCTTATGCTGCTTCTCTTCAATAATTCCACATACTCATCTACTATTTAGCTCAGATGTGTTTGGGAAAGGTCTGTCTCTGTGCAACAGATTGTTGATACTCACACTGAGACAAAGGACAAAAAAAATACATGAACCAATCTTGTAATAAAACCGAGCTGTAGTATGTAATACAATATAGGTGCATAATTATTATTTCCCACCTTTAAATTACTACCCATCTGTCTCCCTTTCTCATGATAATCTCATGCTGCCCACCTGCAGATACACACAGCAGCGTGATCTTGAAGTCACAGGATGAAGATGATTTCCTCACCACCTACATCAATGCTAATTATCTTAAAGTAAGTGAAAATATGTGCATTTATAAGCAAAATCTTGCCCCAGCACTGCTCTGCAATGTGGCAACTGTCACTTTTGTTCTCCATGGATCTGACCCTGTATTTTCAGTTTTTCCTGCTTAAAATTAGTAGAGACAACTGTATATGACTAGATCATGTTTTGTGTGCGTGCGTGTGTGTGTGTGTGTGTGTGTGTGTGTGTGTGTGTGTGTGTGTGCAGGGTTATGGGGGTGAGGAGCGTGCATATATTGCCACCCAGGGTCCCACTGTGAATACAGTGGGAGATTTCTGGAGGATGGTGTGGCAGGAGAGAAGCCCAATCATTGTGATGATCACCAACCTAGAGGAGAAAAACGAGGTCAGTGTGGCGAAATGCAAGATGAAGATGTTGATGATGATGATGATGATGATGATGGATGCAATAATGGATAAATGCACAGATACGCTAATAATGGGATGGGTAAAAATATCCATTTGTGTGTCCATTTGGTCTTGCAGAAATGTGCAGAGTACTGGCCCGAGGACACTGTGACCCATGAGGGCATTGAGATCACCGTCGTCACGGTATCCCAGGAGGATGACTACAGTCTGAGGGTGTTTACATTGAAGGTAAAAATGAGAAAGACAGTTACTATGTGAATTTAGTGCACATTCCATAAATCAACAAGTTTTAAGTGTCAATCCAAACAAACCGCACAAAACAATTTTCTGATATACCTCTAGTGTTATTTAGCTATGCAAATAGCTTGGGTTTTATTTATGAATACATTGGAGTTAAATGGAATTGAATTTCAGGTGCATCAGAAATTGGTATTAAAGCAAAACTAAGAGTTTACAGCCATGCTGGCAGCTCTGTAAGGCTAAAAGCAAAGCAGTGCTTTTAGCTAAATGTTAACATCAGCATGCGAACATGATCAAAATGCTAACATGCTGATGTTAAGCAGTTATAACGTTAACCATGTTCACTGTCTGCGTTGAGCGTTTTAGCCTGCTAACATTTGGTAATTAGCAATGTAACACAAAGCTGAGGTTGATAGGAACGTGATGGTCACAAATCAAAGTATTGGACCAATAAAAAATGTGGCCTGATGATGGAGCTAGATGAAAAGTCCTGAGGGGAACATATACAGCATGTGTCTACCGAATTTCATGATAGTCCATCCGATAGCTGTTCAGACATTTCACTCAAAACCACAAATGTGAACCTAATGGTGGTGCTAGAGTGAAAGCCAGGAGATCAACAGAGCCACTTTTTTATTTAGTATATACAAAATACATAAAATATATAATAAATTTGAAATGTTTTGAGCAACATAAATGAAATTCCTTTCATTTCCATTGTGTTGGGGTGAAAGTAGAAATCACCAAAATTGGATATCTCAAAACCTTGACAAATAAAACTCAAATCATCTGCATGGCTATATACTGTATAAAAGGAAATGTGAAAGCCCTGAACATCTTTTAAGAAATTGTGTGAACCAACGCTTTAACACATGTTGGATTAGTTGCTCTTAGCTGCTAGTATGTCTGTTGATAACTGGCTGAGTGTGTGTTGAAATACTGTTTTCAGATGACTGGATGTGTCTGCACACCTGATCTAAGGATTACTATGAGACCATGTAATAAAAACATGAAGTACTGAAGTGTAGACTTGTCTACCATCGCGCCAGATTGTGTTCTTAGGTTCTCGACATACCAAGCAAACACTACCCAAGTTTTTCGCTTTGCCAAAGTAAATGTTTTTATGAGACTGTTTCATCAGACTGTCAAGGTGCGTACGGACTCACCACAGATGTGTTTGTTGGGCGATGTTTACTCAGCGTTCTGATATAGCCGTACTTTTCAGTTCCATTCATGTGTTCCTGATGGGTTGCTTTATATTTAATTTGGGGTCATGGTGGCATGGGAACTCAGCAAACCAAACATGATAATTCAGTAAATGCAGCCTGTATCTGCTTACTGAGCACCAGGGGATCATTATATAACTGTGCTCTGAGTTAACAGCTTGATGTTTATTCAACTCCTGCGGTTTATGTTGTCTATCTGTAGGATTACTAATTATTGTCAGACTGACACTCAGGTAATAGAGGCAGCTGATGGATTTGATTATGCACAGCATAGGCAAGGGAGAATCAGACTATGTAAGCTCTTTTTTATAACCCTTACTCTTTTTTGCGGTCTTGCTCTGCTTTCATTGTTGTCGTAGCAACTAACACCAAGGTAACAGTTTGGATATACATGCAGAGCAACAGGCTGATCACAATTATATTCTCACTCTGTCTGTGTCATGTACATGTGTGTGCATCATGATCACGTCTGTATATCATGCCTGTATGCCTGTCTATGTGTCCATGTGACTCTGTGTTTGCACCAGTGCGAGGGAGAGGAGCGCAGTCTGCGGCAGTACTGGTACACCTCGTGGCCTGATCAGAAGACCCCAGACAAGGCCCCGCCCCTGCTGGAACTGGTACAGGAAGTGGAAAGGGCCCGGGAGGAAGCCCCACCCTCCAGCGGCCCTATAATTGTCCACTGCAGGTACGAAAGTAGCTTGTATGTGATATAAGAACAAATGAGGATTCTTGTTAAAGACATTCAATACGTATTCAGAAGGCTCTGATTCAAAAGGCCTATAATAAAGTGCATTGGGGAAACTGTCCAGTTCAGAGGAATCTTTTTTACTGCTGTGTTTTTTTTACTGTAGAAACAACTTGGCACTCTTTCTCTGAGCAAAACATTTGCCCACTTGCAGTCCGCCACTTTCTGATTTCCCCAGGGAGAATTTAGCATCCTACGATTAGTGGGATCAGTGCTAATCAATACACCATTCCATCCATTTTCTTTTCGCCACCCTCCACCCCTTCACCCCTCCAACTTTTTCTCTGCAGTGCTGGAATTGGTCGAACTGGCTGCTTCATTGCCACCTCCATCCTGTGCAAGCAGCTGAGGACTGAAGGTGTGGTTGACATCCTGAGAACCACCTGCCAGCTCCGTCTGGACAGGTGAGACATTCATAGCCCTTGCTCATGTCTATCTTTAGCTCTTGGCATAAAAGCCCAGGTGACATAGTTTGAGTAGATTTAGCTACAAATCACAAGCTAAGTTGCTGTGGGGTTTGCCCCAAAACCAAACTTTTGTGAAAGTGAATGTATGTATGACCAACAGCCAACAAATCATCAAACATCAGAGACAAAATACAGTCATCACACCTTTTTCCAAATTACTAAATCCATCATTTCACACTTGCAAACATAATTTATTCAGACAGCTTGTGTAACATAATTCAAGAGTTTTTTGAATCAAAAATTAGTGCTCTTTATAGTAGTGAACAGTTTTCATCAGAATATTAATGAGGCAAATATTCCCCACAAAATTTGACTTGTCATAGTCGAAAAAGCACAGATGTAGCTAATAACATGATGTAACGGTGCCATCCCAATGGGTCAGCATGCGGAGTAGCACACCTACATGGAAAGCAGCCATTATTAGTGTTATCAGTTACACCTGTGTTTGGCAAGTCAAAATGTCATGGTCTATTGTGTTGCATGGGCTGTCTGAGATATTGCGATGAACATTTTATTCTTTGCTGGAGCTGTTAAATGGTGACCAAGTTTAATTTCAGTATAGAGAAACAAAAATATTGTATATGTATGAGGCATTAGTGCAGTTTTGACTAGATTTAAGATAAGCAGCTACAGGAACAACAAAATTTTTATAGAAACAAAAATGTGGAAAAATCTGCCTCTATAATACAAAAATGTAGCAACGGCTGTACTGAAACAAAAATAGCCAAAGTATTCAGTCTCAGCTAACATTAAATCAAAGTATTGGACAGACTAAAAGGTTTACCTGATGATGGCACTACATGAAAAGTCAGGGGATCACCAAAGTGAGTACATGTCAAGTGAGTTCATACCAGTTAGTAGGATTCAGCCTCTGGGGATCGTGAATGTCTGTACAAAATTCCATGGTAATCCATCCGATAGTCGTTGAGATATTTCAGTCAGGACCAAAGTGGTGGACTGACTGACAACCACTTCTTTTAGTGTGGCTAAAAGATATTGCAAACCTTTTTTTTTTTTTTTTAAACTGAATTATTGTGTCTTTCTGTGTGTTTGTCAGGGGTGGGATGATCCAGACGTGTGAGCAGTACCAGTTTGTGCATCATGTCCTGAGCCTGTATGAGAAGCAGCTGTCTCACACTGCTGAGGAGTAGAGTGAGCGCTACAGCCAGACCGAGACACACCACTGTACACCCTACCACCTCCGGTGGTATGCACCACTGTACCTAGCATCATCTCAATCTCACCCTTTAACAACTTCAAACCATGTTCATCTCTTCACCCAAGACTGGCTCGCTCAGACACGACTGAATGGCTGACATGAAGTCTGTGCTTATTGTTTGTCTTTGAGCAGAACAAACATAGGGAGGCGGGATAGCCCTCCAAAAATCCCAATCACACAGTGTTATTGATCCACACAGTCCTGGAGAATCACAACTGTCAGGCCCAAAATAATCCAAGCCTGCACTCCTGACATCACTTCATTTGCACTGCTGAGGTTTTTGATCATGTTACTGTACACTAGTCTCAGACATCAAGGCCTTGTTAAGTACCTAGGCTGAAATACCCCCCTCACATTCTGTGTGTACAGTTATCAAAAGGTTAAACTGGAGCTGAGGTATAATAAGGTCACCGGCAGTGGCGTCGGTTTATTGTAAGGTGGAAATTAAAGCCCAGTCTCCCAAAGTTAGTGTTAGTAATAAGTGCCAGCATTGATTAAATCTACAAAAATGATCAAATGCCAGCCTGATATTTAACTCTAAAAAGATATAAAAGATCATATTCAATATAAGTTAGCTACCATCTGGCTTTTTCTCACTGATTCTCATTGACTCTCACACTTGATGTAAAAAATCATTACAGGCGGCCTGTTTCAACTTTTGATGCATTCAGGAGCCACCTCATCTTCAGGTTGCATGGTGCTAAGTGTTCATTAAAGGCATGTGCAATGTTATGGAACATAGGAATGTATAACAATTAGGTTATTAATTAACTAATTAGGATTTCTGTGCAATCTACAGTATTACAGTTTTACCATGCTGCCTGTGCAGTCCTCATGGTCCACGATGTTTACAGTGAAAAACTCCTGCATTAAGGCCACATAGACGTACACTCAGAGGCGTCACAGAGCTAGCGACACTGAGGGGACGGAGGCCAGAAATAGAATCAGAAAAATCAATGCAGAGCTCGGCAGAATCTGACATATACTCACAGGGGAAGTGTAATGCAAAGGAAAGAAAAACGTTGCAGCCACAAATGCACCATAAACTGATGAAAGATGCTCACACACAGCTAATACTCCTGTACATGTCCCATTACTATCATGAAGCTTGCCATCTTCAAAGTTACGTGCTCTGTGACACCTCTGCTCTCAACAGTAGCTTGAACACATCCGTGAAGTCAGAAGCCCATGATTGTTGTATAGACGGGCCAGGCCTAATCTGTATGAAGCACAATAGACCAACTAAGGTTGTCTCTCTGATGTTCAGCTGTAAAAGTTCTTTTTTTCCGTATTGTGTTTTGATTGTGTTGAGTTTAATGGATTGCATGTGCTGTATGGGACTCCATAGGTCCACAATCAAAGCGACGTGATTGGTTGTCCTGCTTTTTGTTGTGTAAAAGGGTTTAAGCCTATTATATTGCTTGCTCTCGGCCAATGCTTTTGATACAGTTTGCTTTTGTGAAACCAACCAGAGATATTTTTAGAACATTTTGATACAATCCTTTCGAGTAGATGCCTTGTGTATATTTCTGTTTACACCATGATGGAATGTAGCTCATACTGTGGATTAAACCATCGGTTTATATTGCAAGATTTGACAGAACAAAATGTGACAACTACCTAAGTTACCTTACAGTACAGAAAATAAATAGA
Source organism: Xiphias gladius (assembly GCF_016859285.1). NCBI lineage: Eukaryota > Metazoa > Chordata > Actinopteri > Istiophoriformes > Xiphiidae > Xiphias > Xiphias gladius. The sequence continues at coordinate 11,185,960 of NC_053407.1, read as the reverse complement.
TTATGTTCAGTCTTCAGTATTATTACTTTACGCCTTTAGGCTTTGCTTTAGTATGCTTTGCTTTCCGTGTCTGTTTTTATCGTTTTTCTTGGAGAATTTTACCTCAGACTGAGTTTTTAACGCAGTCCCCAACTCTAGTCAACCTGTGACTCTAGGCCACTCTCGCCTGACAACACGATGAATAATTGCTATGTGTAAGGCAGCTAAAACAGTGAAGACAGTTTTCTACTGTGTGTAACAAAAATCAAACAACTTCTATCTTGACTTACTGCATCAGATCAACAGTCATGAACTTTATCAGAGGATGGAATTAACTGTGTGGGTGTGGACCACTTGTATAAGCATCAAATTTAACTAGCAAATTAAACTGCCAAAATGACCTTTTCCAGGAACACGGGACTGAGATCAAGAAGAATGGCTACAATATATTGTCTGACTTTTGACATAATCCTCTGATAATGTCCAGCGTACTTGACTGAGAAGCTTTTATTTTGAGTGCTTGTTTTCAGTGCTTACCTGGTCCTCCTCTGATGATGAAAATGGGGATGACGACATAGCCAAACAGTCACACATTCAACCAACCAGCAATCAGTATTCCTCTCCTCTGCTACAGTATCGCTTTAAGTTGTGAGTTTTTGCATCCAAATAAAGGTAAATTTTCATGAATCTGTGTTGCTGTCTTTCTGACTCCCTCTCTCTCACCAACTATAAACACACACACACGCACACCTGATTAGTGTGAAAGTGTCGCTTTTGATTTTCTCATGTTCGATAGATTGATGAAATTGGAAGGTGCACTGCTTTCACGCTGGAGATGCGGCATCCACTCTGATTATCTCATTGTAAAAATATTCCTCCTTGCACCACAGGGTGCAGTTATACATCTGTACCACTAGGTGTCAGTGTATACAATCCAATTGCACATACTGCCAACAGCTCTACCCTGCATTCATCTGGTTACTCACTAACACACTGATGGCAGAGCAACAGAACAAAGGCTTTCAATCAAACAAAAGAGATCAGATGATCCTGAATTCAAACAACCAACGGGATTTTTAGTACAACTGTTTTATTCAGGGGTTAGTAAGAATGTGATACTGTGATAAATCAATGTTAATATCAGTCAATTTTATTTATTAGGTTAAATATATACATATATCTTGAAATATTCATCATCCATTTCTCCTGAAGCCTCTGAACACTAATAGCCCAGACACCCAGGTCTTTTCATTTAGGTTCCCTGATGAGAGCACTTCTCAGGACTGTGTGAGATGTACAGACTACGCTTGATTAACATCTTCCTTACTCCCCCTGTTAGTTTTGTTGTCGCAGCGACACCTGTATCGTTCTTCTTAGTGCAAAGGGTTTGGTGGTATCGTGTATTTCCCAGCATAGCTTTACCCAGCTTCCACCTAACGGGAGATCTAATCAGCCAGGCTAACTGAAAACGCCTCTGTGGGTGTGCAGGGCCTTAAAATCATTATCAAAAATATTCATCAGTGTCAGCGTGTGTGCCTCTGCTAGCCAGTTCATAGTCTGAAAATTACTGTGCTCATTTATCATTTTGCTTTTTTTTCTACCTTCTGTATTTAAACTGTATAACAGTCTGTGTTGCAAACATTTTGTAGTTGTAATGTACAATTTTACAGTGTTTGGTGAATAGGATTATTATGGTGTTATGTTTGACGTGTGGCTAGTTTTAGCTGGATGGTGGTTTGAGGTAGACCACATAACTGACTGACTTAAAGAACATATTCAAAATTAAAATAATAATGTCTAAATGAAACTTTAACTAACAGAGTAGGATAGTTCAATGGCATATGGACGTAATTCAGTTAAAAATGTCATGTGCATCTGAAAAGCACATGGTATAATTTAATACAATAAAATCAAAATTAGTCCCTGCTCGTAAAAGGCTAAATAACAGTTTGCTCTGCTCAAATATCTTTGTTCTTTTTTCACAAAGAACCATGTAAGCCTATATAAAAGTCTACATGTTACAAATGGTTTTTCTCCCGTGTGTTACTTCCAATCCGCACGTGATACTACAGGTATGAAAGCAGCATTGTTTTAGTTTGTGTTGGGTCAAAAAGAATTTTAAGCTATATTTACTTTTAGAAGAAAAAAAAACATAGATGCATGGCATTCACAAAAAAGCTGCATATTTTTTCATCCTTTTTAATCACTAAGTGACTGGACTGCAAATGTTTTGTTGCAATATATCAATAAATAATTAAAGCATCATTCTAGTGATCATTATAAAAGCATATATATTATATAATTTGTTTTTTTTTGGTGTAATCGTTTATTTATTTATTATTGTGATATCTGCGTCACTTGCACCGGCTCATTACTCTTCATTAGCGCGTCTCCTTTAAAAAGTCGGACTGTCCCTTTAATCTGCGGATCAGAGCGCTGACGTCGACCAACCCCTGAACTGTCTACGCTGATTGGCTGGAGGTGACGTCAACCCCCCCCCCCCCGCTGAACCATGACCTCATCGCTTTAGTTCATGAAAGTGCTAAAGTGCACCTTCTGTAACTGTCCCCCCTCCCCCCCACCCCCTCCTCAAGACACACTACCCGTTTTAACTTTTCCTTAGCCTAGCAAAGCTAATGTATCCCTCCAGGAGCCAACCACGTATCCCGGTCAGTTAAACGGCTGAAGGAGCCTTTTGTAGCTCATCACCGCGCTTTCATGTCTCGTTTGCTCCCGGCGCTGTCACCCTCCGTGTCAGCTGTACTGTCCCCCGCCGCACCGCCAGGTAAACACCGGCCAGCCCCATGAAGACGCTGTCCCCCCACACATGGAGGCCAGTTGAATAACGCAGAGCAGCCGCGTGGAGCCTGAGGTGAGTGAGTGTGAGTGTGAGTGTGTGTGTGTGTGTGTATATGTATCGATTACTAGAAACGAGATTTGCTGTTATCAAGTGCGTTGCTGCCCACCAGAGTTAGCTTACGTTAGCAGCGGTTGCTCGCCATCTGCGCGCGTGCCCCCACCCGCCCCCCGTGCGCTGCTACAGCAGCGAGTCTGTCAGCGCGCAGTCCCCGCTCGCTTTGTGGTGCGCGCTCGTCTTATGATGGGAATTAAACCCGACCAGGCTGAAGTTATCGATCCTTTTATTTTTTACAAACATCTCGCCCTTTAGCGTCCGTCCATTTCAAGGTAGGTAGAATACGCGTTTTGTTTATTCTCTGTTTAATTTGGGCTCCGCTGTCTTCAATCATCACAGTCTGTCCGATCAGTGGAGCGTTTCATTTTCGCATGCGGTCATATCCACGCGTCATAACAACACGGGGCAGGTTTCCCACTCAAAACAGCGCGCAGTGACCTTGTCCACTAATGTGTGCGTTAACGTTGCTTGGTGCTAATCATGCAACCTGTGTAAAGGCACTAGCCGCTGTCCGCGTTGTGTTATATTCTCATTTCTAATCTAGGTATGTTTATTATAGTGCGCTACGACCGCTCAACCTCCATCATCGTCATTAACGTTATCAAGCAGGCCACAGTGTCCCATTTATTTCTTTTGTTCGGCCCATCACTTTATCGGTAGCAAAATTAATGCGTTTTTTGAGAAGGGATTTTCCACATTTCTGTTCATGTAATAACTATTTATAGGCAATAGGGCTACGTTGTGTTTTATGATTGGTATTCTTGGTATTGTTTATCTCAGTAATCATCTCGTGATTATTGTTATGGTAGATTCCGGGGTAGTCCCAGCTTGTTATACGAGCCCGCAATTTGCAGCACTGGGGGAGTATTGATTAAAGGACACCAGCAGGTTTTATACCTGGTTATGTTGTTTACAGAGTGATGATGCCTCTGCTCCGCCAGGGGCTAGCCAGGAATTGATTTATCAAAATTACGTGATCACCACGCATGCTGCACTGTTCAGTTGCATGTATGCCATCTGTGTTTGAGGCACGCCAGGCTTGTCACTCTACTGACCCTATTCGTGATGAACACATTAATTATTTACATCCAGCTGCTCACATATATATTATATCAACCAAATATAGTAGGAATCCGTAAGCAATTTTTTTTTTTTTGAGTGAATGCAAGATTAATGTCAGTCTGACAAACACTGACTCTCACTGACACTCATTTTCTCTCACACAAATTGCAAAGAATTTTCTAGTTCCGGCTTCTAATCTGTCCAATTTGAAAGTAAAGTAAATATCTTTGGGTTTTGGAGTACCACCGAGGCAGAAAAAAAGGCAGTAGGCCAAACAATTAATTGATTGGTTGAGAAAATAATCTTCAGATTGATCAATTATGAAAATAATTATTCGTTGCAAGTAGAAATGTGATCTGATTTTTTCTAAAAAATCAGTTAATGTAATGAAAACTGTCAGGATATAGGTTAGAAATGATTTTATCAGACGAGTTATCGAACTTTTAGCAAGTGATGGCCATGTCGTTCCCCAGCAGAATGCCTTGTGGTGGCTTTATAAAGCATAAGTGACACGAACACTCTAAAGAGGCAGACCGTGAGTGAACACAAGCAGATGCAAAAAAACTTTTAGTTCATGTGAGAGCCTGTGGCACAGACTAAGGGGCCATGAGATGCTCTGATGATGTAATTGTTTGTGACCTAAATAAAATACTCATGCCTCTCATTGTATGAAACTAAGAGCCAGCTTTATATCAGCCTACTCAAGGCTGTGGCCACAGGTGACGTTATGCAGGCTTAATGAATAACTTGGATGGTATTACATCAGCGTTGGATGCCCTCCAGTTGCTCTCTTTGTGTTTGTCTCTCTCCCTGATGCTTGATATGGCATTATTGAGCCGGCCCATCATGCTTTGCTCATAGTTTTGTATGAAGGGCCTTTGAATATGTCCGCGTGTATTATCCATTTTATAGAGGTAAAGTTACTGCTTCAACTTTATTTTATTGATATATTACAAAAAAGCCTTTTTTTATTACCAGTCTTTTGTTATCAGCTGTAAAAAGAGTATCTAAAGTCTGTGGATGATTTGTGGGACTGTATTTTACCTGACAGGCCAAGGGAGAATGTACGCAGCACTGGGATTTCCTCTTTCCTCTCTAGTTACAAAAGAAAACATTGCAGTTTCAACACACATACCGCTATATCGCTAAATAAATATATCTATTTTTATTATTTATTCATCTGTTGAATAGTTTGTCATTAATCATCTAATCAGCTAGTGTTCAAACATGATAACAAAAAAGGATCATGTTTTGTAGATTGTTATGGGCAGAGCAGACATGAGGTAATGCTTGGTTTATATTTTTTCCATGATTTGATACACATATGCTTAGCTTTCACGGTTCTTATGATTTTGATGACACACAAATGAAAGTTCCAGCACCTTGGAGGCAAGGCAGGTAAATCCAGATATTCCAATTGCCTCAACAAGATTTACAAAAAAAAAAAAAAAAAAAATCCCTCAAAATCTACCAGTTGATCTTGTTCTTCTGCCTTCACCCAGTAGTCAAAGCGTAACTGCATGTTTCAACTTTAAGGAGGTGCACAACTTTGTCTGCTTAGATCCTTGGCTGTGTACAGTTTGTTCGCACTTGGACAACGTTTTTGGAAAACAAGTCAGAAGGATGTTCTTTTTCAATCCAGCTCAGGACAAATAGAGTAAAAAAAGTGACGCTCACTTTGCCGTCTCAGACTAGAGAAGAATGGGCTAAACTGAGTCAGTAGAACAAATCAGAGAGAATACTTTACACAACAACTTGTAGGCTACTTAACTGTAAAATCTCGTCATTTGTTAGTTGAGGGAACATGATGACCTCAGTGTAGTCATACAGCTTAAGTTGTCCAAGTCTATTTTAGAAGTGTGTGTGTGCCACTGTCAGTTTTAGCTCTCACTCCTGTATCCTCATTCAGCATCAGCACCAGTAGCATCCCATCACCATCGCCCTCCCAATGCCCCCTGATCACCCCAACCGGGCTGTTTCTATGGCAACAACAGAATCTGCTCCGGGCCTGTACACACTGTCTCTGTCTCTCTTCTTTCTCTCCTCGGCTTGTTTTCATCTGTTCAGCCAGAGCCTCACAGCGAGCTCCTGGCTGCTGCCTATTTTAGTTTGAGGAGCTCGTTTGTTTTTGCTCCTTATTGTTCCTGCCTGGATGCAAGATGGAAGAAGAAAGATTTTTTTGCATAAGGGGACAGGTTGTGGCTGTTTTGCTGAGTAAGCTTGCTGAAGTTTCTGCATCCTATCTGTATTATACATCATGTCATTTCTCTCCCTATCTATATTCTGATATTTTCCTGTCTCTGTCTCTCTCTTTGTTTCCTTCATTTTCTCCTACTCTCTCCTCTCTTCATTCCCCTTCCTGTCTACACAAACTGGGTTCACTGAGAGCGGGGTTACCATAGGATGATTGTCTAGCCGTGTAGAAAGATGCAGAGCACCAGTCTCCCCTTCTCACTACCACCACAAATGTAAACCTGCACATTCCTCCCCTCCCCATCACCGTTCACTGCAAAGAAGGAGAGTGGTAAAGAAGGAAGGAGGGATTCAGTAAGAAAACGTGCGAGAGGCGGGGCGGATGGCACAGCAGTCGCCATTAGACATATGCAGTATCAGATGTTGTGCTCAACAGCAGGGAAACAGCAAAAAGAGAGAGAAAGATTCACACCCCTGGACGCTGTGTTGTTAGCTGTTCGGCTAAAGGGCTCCGCACCATATAAGGTATGATATAACAGGTGATAGGGCAGGTCGTAAAGTGGCAGGTGCTGTTTGTGTAACGGGAGCGCTGACATTGCAGCGAGGCTTAGTACTTCTGCAGAATGGATACTGGGGTGCACACCATGGGAAAAGTGGGGGAATGTCACTATGTCAGTATGTCTTGTGTTGTGTCACTACAAGTCATCTAATTGTGTGCTTTGCTTAAAGTATTAATGCAGAAACCGATAACATAGACGGTCAGATTAGATAAGATTAGACTGGATGAGATTAACTGCATCAGATTTATTTGTCTATGTTGCTTTTTTAAGATACAATATAATCTGCATTATGTTTGTACACAGTCCTGTGTGTGCTACCTTCATTCTTCATTGACTGACTCGACTATCCCATATTTTATTTAGACGAGATCTGTCTATGTTATGACTCGGTTTATGTCTTGTGCACACCCGTGCCTTTACTGTAGCTACTCTGATACAGCAGCAGCAACTTGGCTGCTTTAACAGTGTAGGCAGTTGCTACTGTCTATCTAGACTTTCTTCCATGGTCCAGTGCTGCTGCTCTTGCATCACGCAGGTTTCCAGGCAGTGACAGCATGTGTACATCTATGTTCAGGCTTGGCCAGCAGTCTGTAGGAGTGGTAGGACTCCGTGTATGTGGAAGAAAATCATTATTTTGTGCAGCCATAGAGGAATGATGCACGGCCAATGCTGTCATGAATGTTTGTCATATTTCATGCCACATCAGTGACTCTGCATCTATGTCTTGAGAATTTTTCTGCAAGCAGTGTCTTTCTCTTCAACTCTTTTCCTCCGCCGCACCATCTTCACAATTGTCCCCTCCCTTGCCCGAGTTGCTAGGCTGGAGAGATCCTCACGGAATAACATCCTTCGCTACCTCCCCGCTGCTCTCTCTTCTGTCTTCTCTCCCTCCCTGCATGTTGCTGGTGTCAGAACAGAGGTGAAAAGTTGCAGAGCAGAGCTGCCTGGAGATCTTCCCAAGACACTAATGGATCAGAGGACACAGTTTCTCCACATCTCCTCTCTCTTTGTCTTGGTTTTCTCGCCAATCTTCTCACCACTGTTCTGGTGTGCAAAATGTTTTTCTTGTTCTGCTTCACATAGTCAGTTTCCCTCTGTCTTTTTTCTTTTGCTCTTAGCCGGCATGAAGTCTTATTATCATAACATGACACACTATTTTTTTCCCCCTGTCCTTTCATTAATTATTACGCCATGATTTTTGTGTTTTTCAACTTTTATCTCTCCACTGTCTGTTCCGATGCTTCTTATCTCTTGCACTCTCCCTTTTCAACTGAGGTTTAAACCTCCATTTAGGCTTTGGGGTAAATGAGATGAGGCCCATTCATTTTTCATGACACCACGTGCCTCTAGATGAATAAAACAACAAGACTGCATTCACATTCTGACCTTCTCACTTGTCGCATGACACCTGGTTGACAAGGGAAGTGGTCGTCACTCTACATAGGGTTTTTATTCATGTGTTCTCTAAAGTAGTTTTTGTAATAGTCGTGTGTAGCCTAGCACACTTTTTCTCACACACACATACAGTCGTTGATCTTTCAACCCTGATAAATTCTTTTGTGTGTGTGTGTGTGTGTGTGTGTGTGTGTGTGTGTGTGTGTGTGTGTGTGTGTGTGTGTGTGTGTGTGTGTGTGTGTGTGTGTACATAAATGTACAAGTGCTGTGCAGAACATGAGCTGCAACAAGATCAGAGTGATAGGTAGTGATAGATATTAGGAGGCAGTTCATCAAGTTTATGGACAGCTCTCTGCAACACACGCACATTCACACATTCACAAACACATACGCAGGATATCACACAGGCCGTTTGCCTGTGTTCCGGACCTGCTCTCTGAATTACCCTGGCTTAATTTATCTCACACCCTCAGTTTCTTGTTTCATGAGCTACCGCGCAAGAGACCCTTTTTCAACAACAAAAAACCCTCACACACACTTATACTGACACGCACACACTGATACTTTATTGTTGTGCATGTCTAACGTACGGTTTTGGCTTTGTATTTGGATGTGTGATATTCCTTCAGATCTCAGGACTGATATGTCCCAGTGGATGATCCAGTTGACTTTTAAGTCTTTAAATAACTTTTATATTCATGTTTAGCATTGTAGCTATTTTAATATGCAAGGTGCTCAAAGTCTGCCAATAAAAGATTATACAAATGCACAAAAATACATTGTGCAATAGACTTGGTTTTGAAATTTGGGAGAAATTAATATGTCACTGTCCCTTTGTAGCAACTGAGTTTAAATTGTTTTATTCCTTGCACTGACTTGATTGGACTGAAGCTCAGGACAAGAGGCGATCATGCCCTTGATGTCTGATCATCGGCTGCGCGGTCATAAGCATCTGAAAATTTGACATTGGCAGTTGAACTTTATCGCCAGTCACAACTGGCCAATAATACCAATGTAATAACCCATTAAATGCCATGCAGAAGACTGTACTCTCAGCAATGTGACTGTATTTTAACTTACATTTTCTTTTTCTTTTTCTTCTCTCTTTATCTCCTCTCTCTGCAGGCCCCATGGATCTCTCAGCGCCTGCTCCGGTGGTAGCCCTCCTCCACTGACCTCACCTCCTCCTCCCCATTTCTTCATCCACCTTTCCCTCTTTCATCTACCCCTCTTCCTCCTCACCCCAACCTTTACTACCCCCACGTCTGTGACCCAGGGTTACCACCTAGCCCCTCCTACATCATGGCAGGGGAGAAAGGGCCAACCAAGCGAAGCGCCATGGACATCAAGCGCCTGGCGAGCCTCATCCAGCGAGGAACAGGTCGCTTGCTGGTGATTGACAGCAGGACCTTTTCTGAGTACAATGCATCACACGTACAAGGTGCGGTCAACGTTTGCTGCTCTAAGCTGGTGAAGAGGCGACTGCAGCAGGACAAGGTGTCTGTCACTGAGCTACTGCAACCCAATGGCAAGGTGAAGGTGAGTTAAAGCTCAGCGTGCCTGACAGGAGATGCTTTTGGGGGTGGTAGGATGTAATGCCAGTGATTAGAGAGCCTTTTTATCTAATTGCCAGACTTGATTTAGAGCATATGTGTCACAAGCTTCCACCTTGCTGATAAGAGCAAGACATTGGCTGGAGCGTCAGAGCTAGTTTTGCACTCTGACTGGCCTGTGGAAGGGGCAGGTAAAATGACATTATTCATGAAGGGATCACTGGAATGTTGATTAATTAAATATCGGTCCTTTTAACCCAGTTTGATCTTATTGAGCCGCATTAAAGGTTTTTGCATTAAACTCTCAAGATAAAATTTTGATGTCTTTCATTTTGTTGTCCAAAGACCAACAAAACCCAGTTAAAAAGCTGCTTATTTGACTTTAAAAATACATGTGTGCCAAGTAGACTTTAGGGCTTTACAAGATTTTCCTCTGACATACAAATAAAAACCTAGTGAGTCATCTTGCAAATGAGGTTGGGGTCATCATAATCTTGCTTGTTTCAGCAGAGCAGCAGAATCAACAGGGCGACACGAAATATGGACACAGAAGGGACTGCTGTGACATAATATTTTGTTTAAATTGGCATAGAACCACAGGAATGATGTTAGTTTAGTGCTCAGTGTTCAAGGATTAAAGTTTAGAGTGTACTCTTTACTGTTGTAGTATAGCGATGCTGATTGTATCATGCATGTACAGTACTATGCAGTAGATACAGCAAGTTGAGATAGGAGGACCTTCCTTGAACCAGAAATCGCCCACCAGATTCTCAGATTCCAGTTCCCATGTCAGCAAGTGTTCACCCTCCTGAAGTGTCCTTGAGTAAGACTCTGACTCCCTAACATCTACATCTGTTTCTCAGAATATTTCCAACAGGCTGATCCATGTACCACTGTGGTTCTGGATTGAGCTTCTCTGTGTTAGCCCGTGCCTGCACCACATCAGTGGGTGCTATATTTGGCGGCCAAGCCAGCTTACTGTAGGTTTGTTACTTATCAGTGGCCCTGAAATTGGATCCTCCCGTTTTCCATGACTTCTCCTCCGAATATGACAGCCTTTTTTCCATGGCCTGTCCACCCGTGGCACGCTGACTCCTGTATTTTTAGTCACTGTGTGAAACTGAAGGAACTCTGAGAAGGGAAACCTAAGTTGGGGGGGGGGTTGTAAGTTTTATGTATGGGATGTGTTTTGTGCCCTCATATAGTTTGCGTCTGCATACATCACCCAACAGTTTTACACGACTGGACAAACACAACAACAAAGCTGCGGAGGTGGCAGATGAAATTCCCTAATTCTGACCGCACTCATTCTGCAAATGTTATTTTAGGTATTAGTTTTAACTTTTAACCATGGTACGCCCAACGTGATAAAACGCTGATCCACAACAGTCATGTCACATAACGGGTGATTGAATTTTTTTTTGTTAGGTGTGATGCAATGGGTTTGAATGGCGGTCAATAAAATGCTATTGCTTTTGTTTTTGTTGTTTCACTTCCTGGTTGCCAGGAGCAGGTCAGAGAGTCTGACCTGTCATGCATCTCAGTCTGTTAAGCCTACTTATGAGAGTGAATTAATATCTGATTTAGGTCTTATAGATATTGTATCAGTCCTGGAGTTGTAACTGACAAAGTGACTCTGTATTTCCAGGTAGTACATGGCTAGAGAACTTTAATCACCAAAACACGCCCTGCCCACCAAATGGCAAATAATTATACTTTATTGCTTTAGATTATTGCTTTGCTGCTCCTGTTGGATTACAGTTAACACTTGTGGGTGACTGACACTTTCCACATGGTCAGATGGTAAAATAGGGGAGAACTGTGGATTATTTTTACTTTCTCAAGTCAAATGACCTTCAGTTCAGCTAATAGCAGCTGTATAATTCGTACATTGGCTGAAAGTCCACATACGCTTGCTGTTTCTCACAGACTCTGTCATTCCAACTAATTTTGATTAATCTTTATTGCAAGGGCTTCTGGCAGTCAAACCCACATGCCTTTCTTCTCACCCAAAATTTACCTTTATAAACTGGACAAGGATCTTGTGTAATACCTCCTGTATTACTGCATTCTGCCAACCTGAGTTTCATGTACCTGGATGCAACAGAAGCTGCTAAGCCCAAAGGCCACACGGAGATCCTGCATCTGAGAATGCGTGACTCACCCTAACCAAAAGATCCAATTTTGCTCAGACAATGGTTTTATTTTGGGTTGTGATGATGCATGACCTACTCTTGCAGTCTACAGATTTAGACAGAAAAAAACAACAAGAAGAGAAAAGCTGGAGAGGCTGCAAAAGCTGGAGCTAGAGAGCTCTGAAGTGTGAGAGGCTTTGGATCTAGTCCGAGTTTGAGTTTCATTACTTCAGTCAGTGCAGCAAGCTAGAATGTGTTTCAGTGCTGGGCCTACTGGGTCCATCTCTGTGTGGGGGACGTGTGGTTGGCAGATCTCACACTGTGGCCCCCTGCAGAGCCATGCTTCCTCCAGATTTCAATTTCAATCTCATGACAGCTCTGTTTGCCTGTCGGTCTGTCTCCCACAATTGTAGCCTACAGTGTCCCACCACTGACCCCTTCCTTCACCATTTATTCCTTTTTCCTCTCCTCTTCCTCTCCGTCCGTTGTGTTGCCCCATGGCTGGTTTCTTATTATCCATTCCCCACCCCCAGTAAAGAGGATAAGGCTTGCGATTAATGCAAGGCTGGATAAAGCTGGAACTACCCGGGTGAGAGAGGAGGGCCCGACAGACCCAGACTCTTTTGTTATTGGCTAAGCATGACATCATCCCTTTTGTGCGGCCACTGGCAGGCCGCGGGCTGGGCACGTGTAGACTGGCTGCGTGGTGTTAAAGCCGGCTCCCAGCTAACCCCTCCAACACTCACACACACACACGCACACACACACGCACACACACACCATCCTCTCTACCCCCCACATGGCTCCGAGCATTGCCAGGAGCCGCCTCAGACAGCCAAGACAGCAAAGGACACCATTGTGGCTCTTTGTTGGGGAAGTGAATGCAGGAAGCGGGAGAGTAGCACTGAGGGTATTCATGGATGGGCTGCTGCCTCTACCTCCTCACATCCCATTGAGCACTAATAGCCTGCATCCCCCAAGGCGCTGCACTCACCCTCTTTCATAGAAGCTCCCAATGCTTCAGTTTACTGAGCTCAATGAACATCCATGACCAGCGCGGCAGCAATCAAAATGGTTTCCTCTTTCTTCTCCCTTTCACATCCCAGCCCTTCATAACCTCTTCATTACTGCTCTCTATTAATGTAGATCAGAGAGCTGGATACAGTAGGTTAGGTGGTAGTGGACCACTGCTTGGACAGGGGAGGCACAGGCTTAGTTGGGAATGGAGGTTCCTCATGCCTTTTCGACAGGCTAGAGGGCAGGCGGCTGGTTTCTTGGCTTAAGCCTGGCTAATCCCTGCTGCTGTGACGGGGACAGCCAGCCATGCAGGCCTGAGAGATGGACCAGAGGTTTTCACTACCAGCAGTCAGTCTGAGGAAGCACTCTTCCTCCTTTATGAAGACATGGAGGCCAGACCACTGATTAATGGGTCCCAGAATAATAGAGAGAATATAGCAGACTATCCAGAGGACACAAATAGAACCATGAGTTTGGCTATGATTTGGCATCTCTTATGTAAACTCAAAAATCCACTGGATCGGCATACTGACCCAAATAAGTGGATTGATTATCAGCCAGATGTGACTAATCCCTAATTTTTTCTCATTGGTGTCCCACTAACTGTACACAAAGAGTTCCACACAGTGCTTTAGACAGATTTTAAATTTAGGAAAAGAAGAGTATGTGAAGACTGTGTGTATCGGATAGCAGTGAAACAAATAATCAATAAATTAATAAGATGAAAAAAAAAGAAAATTGATCAACAACAATTTTTTTTGTTTTTTTGTTTTGTTGTACTGTTGGTCGGCTTAAACAAGTATTTTGAAGACATCAGCATTGGCTCAGGGAAATTGTGTTGGACATTTTTAACAATTTTCTGTTAGGTAATTAAAGTAGTTGTTTGTTGCAACCATACTCTGAAGCTTTGCCGGTAATGTCACGCCTTTGTGACAGATGAATGTCAATTACACATTTAATTCTTTGTGCTGTTGCTTTACAGTAAAGTCCTACACCTGTAATTACACTCTAGTATGTCTTCAAGTGTTGTGATACAACATATTAGTCATGACAGTGAACAGTAGCCTTCTACTGTTGTTTGATACGATGGCCACTTAGCAATAAAGAGAGCCAGGCGATGGATCTGTGATCTTAATTGGTAAGACTGGCTTAGTGCCCTGCTGCCTAGCACAGGGGTAAACTGCATGTGACCAACTAATGCATTTATGCAGTGAGGAAAATCTCCATCAAATTGGCTAATGACTCACCATATGTTGTGTTTACCCTCCTTGGAAGGGGGCTTTCTGTAATGATACTGTACACGATGGGAAATTCATGGATAACTTTTAAGAATCAAGGGCGAGTATTCCTGAGATTGTTTAGAAGTGAACACAGACACAATGATTTTTGCCTGATGTCTAAGTGTCAGACACAGGGCAAAGAAATTGTTCATATCCTTGGAAAACACCATACAGCTTTCATAATAGTATTGTTCTGAACACAAAAGTTTCCAGTAACTGCAGCAGAGTATTTCAAAACTAAGGACAAGACATTAGTGTTTCATGTGTCATCTGTCTTGTCAGTAGCAGCAGAACTGAGAACTTAGTTGATGACTCACTATGTGGATTGTTTCCCAGATTACCCAGATGGCAAACTGAGGGATTTTTTTAATATTTTTCATTCACATTTTGCCTTTTGCCAAATTAAAACAAAGACAATGTAGCCAGTGGTGGTTTTTCTACATAGCCGGATATCTCATGTGTTTGCTTTGATGAGGTCATGGCATGAATCACTGTTTGCTCTAAAGATCCTAGTGTTTGACACAGACACACACTCATATACTGTATATAGTTTCAGACATAACCTGCTGCACCCTGAAGTAGGAGTAATAGGTTGAAAACCTTTAGGATATAAGAGGTGGAGGAATGATTCAGAGATGATTTGCTGATATGAAACGTGGTTTTCATTATATAAAGTGAGGACGATTAACATGGTATAACCGGATCTACAACATGTGTGTGCTCTTGAAACACAATTTAGTGTGTGTGTGTGTGTGTGTGTGTGTGTGTGTGTGTGTGTCTGTGTGTGTGTGTGTGTGTGTGTGTGTGTGTGTGTGTGTGAGACAGAGACAGAGACAGAAAGGTAGAAATAGACAAAGAAATTTTGTACTTGTATAATTACATGTGTACAGGCATTACTAGCATCTGAATGTGTAACCTGCGAGGGGCCTGCCGTGTATGCATGTGTTAAAGGTCCTCCGATCTGCACTGAGGCATCAGGGACGTTCACCAACTTGCCACATCTTCACATCCTTGTCTGAAACACATGCACAAACACACAAAGACACACACAACTGTAATACTGTATATTCAACTGATGGTATTTGTTCCCTAACTCATACACTTAATCTAAATCTTCAACATAATGCTAAACCTGTAACCTAAACCCATAACTCTTAACTATTTTGTATTTGGTCCTCATAAGGATAGAAGTACAGGAGCTCCATGACAGAAACATCACACGTACTGAAGCATACATGGAAGTGACAGCTGCCAGTGCCAGTCAATGACATCATCTGGCCCCGGGGTGGTATCTTTACCGTGGCGAGTGGTATATGTCGTACCCTGTGTGGGTGTGAGTCTAAAACTGACAGATCAATTGCTGGGAGAGTTCACTGACCGCTGCAGCAGGTCCTCTATGAGTATGTGAAGTACTTTATGTAGTGTCTGAACTGAAAACACTTTTAGGCGAAGAGGGTTCATACTGCAGTCGACTTGTTTTCTGTGGGACATCCCAGAGAGGACACACTGAGATGACCTGGACTGCGCTTCAGGAATGTGGAGCCATTTTTAGACTGTTTGTGCTGATGTTGTGTCACAGGCCAGTTCACACACAAATACACATACTGTCCCGTTCAGCACTGACTTTGTCACTGGTCAGTAGCACTGCTGAGGTCAGGGGAAATCATGTTTCACTTTCTTACACAAGCACTTACCAAGCGCTGGCGCCGTGTTTACCACAATTCCACAGATATCTTTTGTTGCCAAGCTACCCATCACTTATGTTGCATGGTGTCTGTGTGTTTGTTTGTGTGAGTGTGTGTGAGTGTGTGTGTGTGTGTGTGTGTGTGTGTGTGTGTGTGTATGTATGTGTACAAACTGACCCTACAGATGGGAAGCATTGACAGTAAGGCCAAGTGACTTTCAGCCATGTGTTAGACCTTGTTTTTCCTTCCATTTCTTCCATATTTTATAGCACGGGGTCATTTGGAAAGATGCTGAGACTTCTGACTGTCTCTTGTGCAACACCTTCATTTTAATTTTCATTTTTTAATTTTCTCTTCTCCTAAATTCAAATAGTCAACACAGATTGACACAGTTGATCTACTGGATTTCATCTGCTTTTTCTCTTACTTTCTTCGCAGTTTCTTGCTCTCTTGCTGTCTCCCTGTCCAAATGACAGGAGAAAAATAACCCTACCCCCTGTGACCGCCCCTTTTTTTTTCATATCCTGCTGAGATGCCAGCATTCAGATCTTTTAAAGAAAGCTTGGGTGCAGCAGGATTGTAGCATTTGGTCTGCCAGTGCCATCCTCTGTCCCTCTCTGCACCCTCCTCCTCCCTCTTATCCCTCTCTCTAAAGCTGATTCTCCTCAAGCCTCAACCTTCCCCTTGATCCGCTTCTTGGGCTTCCTCCCTCCTTTCTTTCCTTCTTATTTTTTTTTTTTTAACCATTTGTTCATCTCTGCTTCCCTCCATCGCCCCTCCTTTTACCCTGTCTCTGCCAGTGGGATTCCTTGTTTACCTGCAATGGGCATGCGTACAGCGCCTGGGCCAGTACAGTAGTAATAGTGGTGATGCTGTAGCACTGCAGAGGGATGAGAGATCTGTACTACTGCTGCAGTCTGACAGCCAGCCCCATGCTCCCCCGGGTCATTGACCTATACCACTGCAGCAAACTCTATGCGTATCACATACTGAGCAGGATGTATAGCTTTAGCCTCATCATTTACACAAAATCTAAAGTATAGCTGATATCCTGCTATCTGTACTATCAATCATACAGTTTATTAAAGATAGGCTGCTGTTTCTTTTCAACTCACAAGGAATACATGCAAAAGGGATGATAGGAGGTGTAATTTCATCATGTTAGTTGAAACAATGAATGAATCCTCCAAGGTGGAGTTTATGAAAAATACAGATGAAATAGTATTTGAACTGCATTAACTTTGTTCTTTTCAGCTGAATTTTAAATATTCATCTGTTTTGTTGTAACATAACATCAACACATTATAAACCCCATAAACCTCACTACATTGCCAGTTAGTACATCCAGAGAGTGAGGAAAAATACTTAATTAATACAGAATAGTTTCACAGACAACATACACAGAGGACACACAGTTCATCATTAAAATCATTAAAAAGGGATAAATGACTCATTGTTTTATAAAACCTGAACACATCACCCACCGCTTATCCAACAGTGAGTAACAGACTGATTAACTATTCTATATTTACTGCAGCGCTCATTTTATGTTTTTCACCCGAGAAGTGAAACTTTTTGCACTTTGCAGCTGACAGACAAGACATAAGAGGGTGCTGTGTACTGTGTGTGCATTTCTGCTTCTATGTGCAGTTAAAGGCTCATAATCCTCACGCCTTGAGATCAAGCTCCCAAATTAGATTTGATCCCATTAGGATTATTAGCCAAAATTATCCAGGGTTTGTAAAGAAGGAGTGTGTGGGAGATTTAAAACAAAGAAACGGACATGAAGATGAACCTGTAAGCGGGAAAAATAACAAATAAATTAGTGTTATAGATAGGTAAAAGTAAGAAAACATAGAGTAAACACTGTGTATTTTGAATAAGCACTGCCTCGTTGTCTTTCACTGAAAAATGCATGCTAACAGCCACCAGGCTCTATTAATTAGTACAGTTTTATTGTACTGTGTCTCTGCATTACCTACATGATATGTGTCTTGTATGTAAGCATATCCTGGGCCAGAGGGTATCACAGGTCATCTTACGTTCTTACAAACAATAATCATCAATAATAATAAGTGTTTTGGGGGGCATGCCTTTATTATACAGTCGTAAAATGACAAACGCGGGGATAGAGAGATGTGGAATGACATGCAGCAAAGGTCCCCAGCCAGACTCAAGTGAACAGATAAAACACGGAAGACATTAGTGGTAACCTCTTTAAGATACTTTGATGACAAACGTATAATGCACAAAGAGCAGAAAACAAGTTGTTACTTTCACAAATGATGCTACAGATCAGAGTCTCTGCCTCAGCTTTTCATGCTTTCATTTCACTACTGGTATTTGATTCAGGCAGGCACGGCTAAGCTGGGTTTTAATGGACCAGAGTAATTTCTAACCAGACTTCAGAGACTGACTTTGTCCTGTCTAAATCACCTGCATGGCTGTCTGCCAAGGCGTTCTGCTACAGCTGCTCTGTAAGCAGAAATATAATCAGGCACACTTCATGCACACTGAGTAGCTGTGTACACCGTGAGCTATCATCACCCGTGTGCCTTTCAGAATACAGAGTGAAGAAAGTGCAATTTTGCCTTGACGCTAACGGCACTTTTAAATGACGATGGTGTTCTGTATGTTGAGGTAAACAAAGAAGTACCCCCTCCATCTTCTGTTACCCCTCCTCCACCTGCCCCTTTTCCCTTTCTCCTCTTCTCGATTTCCCTCCTGCATCTCTCTCCATCTCGCCTCAATCTTTCCCTGCCCCACTACTCCAGCAACCCCGGCCCTCCTTCTCCATCCCTCCCTCCCTCCCCCTCACCCTCCATTCTCCTCCCCTCTCTCCTCTCCTGTCCAGTGGCGGTTCAATGATGCAGTGATTCATAGCTGCAGTAGGTGCTGCCTGATGGTCATGTGACCAAAGCCTGCCTGACAACATGGGGAGCAACACACACAGCCTGGTTGGTGTGTGTGCACCAGCACATGCTCACACTCGCTCACATGCAAACACACACGCATACACATGCTCATATCCTCCCATCTATCTCACATTCTGACAATAACAGCATCTCGCTGATGGATTGATAGAGACACACATCCTTCACAGTGGAGCCAGCTTTAATGATTTTACTGATATTACCTCCCATTAGAACAAACAACCCTCTCAGCAGTATCTGCACAGAAAATATTATAGTCACAGTTGTACGGCGCAACACTCACCCCTCATGCATTATTCATAATCCTATCCTCATAACTCACTCTAGAATAACCTGTTGTTCCTCCTGCTTACTGTTGCAGTCACTGGCATTGATAGAACCAGTGTTTATTGTCATAACTCCCAGTGGTAGTTCTTTTTTTTTTTTTTTTTTCCCTCGTTGCTGCATCCTAGTGTATATTAGCGCAGCAGAGTGGACAAGTGTTAGAATAAACTGTCCCAGGGTCAGACAGGTCATGCAGGTTAGATCCCTGCAGTGGCTCATGTGCATTAATATTGCCTGAATGTCTTGTATCAGTGCACTACCTCGCTCAGCCAAAAGATGATATTCCTCAGGACCAGCCTCTGTGATGGAATATACACTCAGTTACAATGTCCAGTATGCCAAATGAATGCTTATAATTCTAGTCACATTAACTAACTCTGTCCTCCTGTTGGTGTTGGTGTTGGTGCTGAATGCTTGACATATTTTCCACTTTACTGTTGAATAATGAACTTGATTCTCTTCCTTGTTGTTTATCCTTTTGTCCAGGTGGAGCTGGGCAGGAAGCAGGAAGTGGTGGTTTACGACCAGAGTTCCAAAGAAGCGGGGCATCTGTCCAAAGACGGCTTTGTGCACATTCTCATGGGAAAGTTGGAGGGTACCTTCCACAAAGTCTCCCTGCTCACCGGTATGTGAGAGTGTGCGGAGCACGAGTGTGACGATGGTGGTGTGAGCAGATGATGTTCTTCTTGATCCAGAATGGACAAGTCTGGCTGAATTTCTTGCTGTTTCTCTGTTTATAACCCTTCCTTTAGTGAACAGCAGGTAGGTTTGTGTCACCTCATCCCTGTGCCTATTTGAGCGGAGTTTTTGTCAGTTTGGCCAGCAGATGTCACTGATGAGCAAAACAAAGTGTTCGTGTCCTCAGTCGTGTTATACTAGTTGTTCGTCATTCTTAACTGGCAGTAGACAGACTTTCAACGGTTCACAGGTATATTTGGAGATATGGGGAATATAGAATCATGCTGCCTGGACACAAAGCCTCTCTGATGACTCTTTGATGTATAAGCTTCCCTGGAGTCTTTCTCTTACCCAGCATCACTGAAAAAAAAGCTGAAGCTTAACTTCAATCCTCTGGCCTTATTTACCACAGTTATTATCCTGTCATATTGTCCACTAAGCACACTAAGACTTATAAGTGAGCCCCAGCAAGACTCTTAATAGCTTTGTTGAGTTAATAACATCTTGATTGCGGTGGCTGCAGCTTTTTAAGGGATGAAATTACACACACATCCACCAGCAGAGGCTTATGAATCCACCCCAAATATGTCAGCGTAGAAAGGAGAGTGTAATCTGCTTCAGTAAGGATTGGAAATAAGATGGCAGGGGCATGCTGCTTGGGAAAATCTCTGCTCTCCTCTCTGCATCCCCACATCCCCATTCTTCTTCTCCTCCTCTCAGTTCTCTCCCTCCGCTGGGAGATTAGCGCTTTTTCATGAGTCATTCATAGATGCCGAGGATTGCCTCAAAGCACCCAGGCTCCACAATTAGTCGCAGTCACAGAGATGTACCGAGCACATGCTTCGGCTGGGCACACCCGCACGTACTGTATGCACACACACAGCCATGTTCAATATCTCACTCGCGCACACACACACACACACTCCCTGATACACACTCTGAAAGCCAGGATTTTCCTCCCTAGCTTTTTTGATCATACCCATATCATACCCTTCTTAATGAAAGACCCCTTGTCAGCGATTACCTCCTCTTTCTCTTTATCAGTATCCTCACTCCTGCTAAATTTCTTCAGGAGAAAAAAAGAGGAATCTCTTTTTTTTTTTTTTTTTTTTTTTTTCCATTTTTGTCCCTGCTTTTCTGCTGTTTCCACGACAACAGTGGCAGAGAAAATTCCCAAGGAGGACTCAGCCAATGGCATTGGCTGTTGTTTTGGTGGTTGTATTATTGGGGTCAGTGGAGCTAGCAGCCAGAGTCTGTGCATACTTGATGTGTATGTGTGTATGCGTGTGGGCAAATGGAGGGCATTGCGTGTACACGTCTGCATGCTCGCAAGCATGCATTAGTGCCTTCATGCATTTGTGTATTAACATTAACATCATGTGGATGAGTGCTGCAGGATCAGCTTGTGTGTCAAAGGACACTGCAGAGTTTCCATGAGAGAGATGATGTGAGTTATGAGAAGGGGAAATGGTTGGCAGGAAAATTTTAGGGCTTTTGAACAGTTGCTTCTTAAAAATTTTTAATTAACAGGACATTGTCCTAATTAGAAAATGTATGAGTGAGACTGTTTAAATTAAGAGCAAGAGCAGAGCAAGCTCGGCGTTCAGGAGTCATATTGTGCTTTGGGTTTTAGATTATTGGTTGGACAAATAAGCAATCTGAATTTTGTTTTCTTAAGTTACATACAAAAAAATAATGGTTAGATTAGCTGATAAGAAAAATTATCCTCAGTTGAGGCCCTTTTTTTTTTTCTTCCTATGTTTTTTCTCAGCCTTTTCCCTCATTCCGGGCTTTAATTGGCTTAACTCCCCCTCTCACATTCTTAAAGTTTCAAGGTGCTTTAAAATTGCAAACAGTAATCCTCCCCCCTCTCTCTCTCTTCTCTTCCCTTCATCCTCTGCCCTCCCTCTCCCCCCTACCGCCCTCTTTTTCACCTCTCCCCACTGCCCCTCTACTGAGCCTCTGATTTATGATGCTAATAATTCCTGCGATGACTTCATATCTGACTGACGACTTATTTTCAGCCTCACAAACAGACCACACACACATACACACACGCACAATACACACCGTAACATTGGTGCGAATCGAGTGAGGGGTAACGCTGGAGGGAGGGGAAAGGAAGGAGGGTCAGATAGAGAGATGAAAAGAAAAGAATCCATAAATGGGATAGACAGGGTGATGAAAGGAAGAATTACTGAGCTTACTGTCTGAGGGGAAGATGATTTTCTGCCTTAACTGTTACCTATGCAGAGGCTTTCCAGAGAGAGGTTAGGGCACAGTCTTGAAGAGACACACATTTCTAAGTGGGTTTGTTTTTCATAATTTAAAGCAAATTTTTGGTGACTTGAATTTACAGTAAACTAGGAGAATTAATTGAAAGGGGATTGGCAGATTATCTGCTTGAATGGCATGTTACACAATCTAAGTGTCTGTACTGGGAGCGTATTGATCCAAAAAGAATCGGTGACTCCTCTTAGGTTTCTCTCCATTCACTAATAATCAATAAGTCAGGCTCAGAGAGCGCACCACTTCCTACATGTAGATGATGTCATTGAGCAAGCAGTGTACCATTGTTTTTGTGAATGAGACAAGTAATAAGGGTAGTGAAAAAATCTCACCCTATGTTTAGTTTGAAATATATATTCACACTGGATGTGGCAGTGATGGCGGCTGGAAAATGTTTATGTGTGCACATGCACGTGAATGCATGTGCACACGCGGGTAATGCGTGTATGCTTGTGTACGCTTGCATTTGTAGTATTTCTTCATCGACTGTGTGAAAGTGTTTGTGAGAAACATGTCTCTCTGAGGACAGCCATGTTTTAACACAGCAATGATCTCACCCAGTTGGAGCTCAAGCTGATGTGTCTTGCCTTTTTCAGAGTTCTGACTTTGTGTGTGTGTGTGTGTGTGTGTGTGTGTGTGTGTGTGTGTGTGTGTGTGTGTGTGTGTGTGTGTGTGTGTGTGTGTGTGTGTGTGTGTGTGTGTGTGTGTTTTTAGTAGAGGAGGAGAACATCACGTGGTTGGAGCCAGCTGTCTCCCCAGTGGGTCTAAAGTTTGCGTGTTTCCCACCAATCTGCAGAACACAGCCAAACCAAAGACAACACTGCCTGCTAGTGTGTAGCTAGGTGGTATGTTAGATGATACCAATTGCGTAGCTTTGTCATGCATCATGTCGGCTCTGATGTAGGCCTGCCAGGGTGAATCGTTTTGATGCTGGCATCCGAACCTCATGTTCTGGTTTTAGCAGAGGAAACTGTGGTGACAGAACAGAAAGTGCATGATCAAAAAGGGAAAAGAGAGGGAGAGAAGAAAAAGTTTCGAATACATACTCATGTTCTACAGATGAAAAGAGAGTTGGATAATAGTTTCAAGTGGATGGGAGGTGGTGATAAAAATAACAGTGCATTTTATTCATAGTATACACATTTTGTTGAAGTACTGTAAAACCTGACAGCAAAAAATGAGGAAATAAAACAAATGCAACAAAGGTTGTGATAAGAGAGTTGGACCATGAAAGCCGAAATGAAGGGTTAGGGACATGCAGGTGTGTATTTTATCCATCTAATGTGTGTGTGTGTGTGTGTGTGTGTGTGTGTGTGTGTGTGTGTGTGTGTGTGTGTGTGTGTGTGTGTGTGTGTGTGTGTGTGTGTGTGTGTGTGTGTGTGTGTGTGTGTTTGTGTGTGTGTGTGTGTGTGGAGTTTGCAGATGTGCAAGACTGCTCCTAATCTTTGCTAGCACCATCTGCCAGTGTTTTTCGCAGGATTACTAAAGCGTCACACCACTGCCTCAAAGAAATGGAGCAAAAGGAGAAAAAAGGGACACAGAAGGAAATGAGGTAGAGATGAGGGGTGAGGGCATGTGCCGGATGTGTCTAGGTTCTCTGCACTGGGGAGAGTTGGAGGGCAGCCTGTACAGGACATCTGAAGTCATGTTACTTCACTCACACACAGTTATCGTTAAATATTAGTGCATAAACGAGTACTTAATTAACGCAACCGTTTGGATAATTGATTTATTGTTTAAGAAATCTCTGCTTTTCTCTGTAAATTGAACACCTTTGGGTTTTGTAGAGTTTTTTAGAGAAAACCAGCAATTTGAAGACATCACCTTGGGCTCTTAGAAAGTACGCAGAGCATTTTTCACTATTTTCCGACATTTATGGACCGACTGATTAACAAGTTAATCACAAGAAATCTACATATTAATTGATAATGAAAATAATAATGATAATAATAATAATAATACTGCAGAACTAGTTGTTTACCACAAAATGTAATCCAGATAGATAAACAGGTATGTCGATGTGAATTCCAACATCCACCTGTCATGCATCACCTAAACAGGCTTAGTGAGATTTGAACAGTTTCACATTCCATACTACATCCTAACTAAGTCTAACCAGGTCTTGAATAATGTCGTGCTTTCGCACTAAAAAGGGGCAAAATTAAGGATACTAAAAGTTTTTATTATGCATACTAAACTGACATAATTTTTATATGTGTTGTTGATGGACAATGTTGTCAGAGAGGTGCACATCTAGAAAGAATCATAACAGTTTAAGTTTAACAGTGGTGATAAAGACAGAGAATACAGTATTCACTCTTTTTTAAAACTGTTTTGCTTTCTCTTTCTTAAGTCTCAGTTTGATTGTTGTATCACTTCTTGTATAAGTAAAAGTGCTCTGATGGTAAATATATCGTACGTACCGTAGTATTCGTATGCCGCATGCAACTGGGACACAGCTGTGGTTTTTACAGGTTAGCATGCTGACTCCCACGCTGTCAGCCTGCCAGCTCACTGCAAAAGCACACCGGACAAGACATGGCGATGACAGACTGATGAGAGGTATAAGGAGATGAAAGGTGCCTCTCTCTTTATTTTCTTTTGCTCGCTCTCTCTTTCTCTCACACACCCTCAAAGTGCACACAGAAGCTGCTGTGTACCCCTGGGCTTTGATGAGATCAGGTTAGGGTGTGACTGCACAGACAGAGGTACAAAGGTCAAATCAGTTAAGTGTTATTCTTCTGTGCTGTTATTCAACGGGGCGGCGGCCCCTGTGTGTTTTTGTGTGTGTGTGTGTGTGTGTGTGTGTGTGTGTGTGTGTGTGTGTGTGTGTGTGTGCGCTTGCGTGCGCGCGCACATGTGCATCTGTGTGTGTGTGCGTGTGTGCATCAGAGAGAAGCTGAAGAGGTGAGGTAATCGTGGGAGGCCAAACTTCACAATGCAGCCGTTCACATAGACATTCCAATGAGCTACATAAGGAGGTCTGTTTGTCATTGTGTGTTTGTGTGTATCCATGTTTTTGTGTGTCTGTGCGTATGCCTGCATGAATATGTGCATATGAAGTAGCGCGTGCATGCGCATGAGGCAATGTTTGAGGGTGCATGTATGAGAAAAAGAAAAAAGACAAAACAATAGCTCTCCAAAACAGGAGAGCTATTGAGGAGATGAGGTAATACTCCTCATTTCATTCTGAATGTGAGAGTGTGTGTGTGTCTTCAATTAGGTCCAATATGTGTGTGTGTGTGTGTGTGTGTGTGTGTGTGTGTGTGTGTGTGTGTGTGTGTGTATAAGCGTTCAGTTGGCTGCATTTATTCATGTCTTTGTATGTGTGTTAGTCTGAGTGTGTGTGGTTGAAGAGCTCATTCACATGATGAGACAGGCCGTCATGCTGACCAGGGCAGTGCTCGTCATCCTCCTCGGAGCTGAAAGTATTGCTTTATGATTTTTTCTCCCCCTGTGGAGCCCAGCTGGAAATCTCCACATCCTCTTAACCAATCCAAGGGGAGAAACCCGACTAAAACCCTTATCGTGACAAACACACATAGGCGCACGCACACTTGCACAGTAGTTAAAGTGCAAGTGTGTATGCGATGCTCCGACAGACATGAATCACTGATTTTATGTGATGTAGAAAACATCATTTTGTTGCTTTTACTAAACCTTTTTACATAAATCTCCTGCATTTCCTCGATGCCCAGAGGTGCTGCCTTCAGATCTGCATCTAGAGTTGTTGCCAACGGCGCCATCTCAAGTTCTCTTAGGGCTAGACAGGAACATAAATTGCTGTAGATACCTAGGTTGACTTGATCAATCAAGCTGTGTAAACAATGTATGAGTCACATTTATTTACCATTTTCTGCCTCCAGGTGTGTTGTGGTAAGCCACAGTGCAGGTCAGAGAGGTTCTACATTAATTATGGTTGTGTGCCTGAGGTCCATGCTCGCCCATCCTCAATCCATCGTCTTTTCTCTTTCCACCGTCTTCTTCTCCTGCATCTCTTAACCTCCTAACCTGCCCTTTCTGCACCCCTCCTCTGCCTCCCCCTCAATCTGACCTCTCTCCATTACGCCGTGGGGAGCTCCAGCAGATCAATGATTTCATTGAGAAGGAGCCAGTGGGGCCATTAGGAGGTGAGCTCACCTTCCCTGGGGAGATCTCACACATTATTCTCAATGACCTTGCCTTCCTGTCCATCTCTCCTTCCTTCGCTCCTTCAGCCCCTTTAAACCCCCCCCCCATTTCTTCCCCTCTTTCCCCTTCTGTTCTCCTCCTCCTCCTCCTCCTCCTCCTCCTTCTCTCCCCTCTTCGTTTTCACGGTGCTGAGAACAGAGCTCTATTTTTAGGCCCAGACTCCTGCGGTCGTCACATCTGGCGCCAGTGGCCTCGGTGCTCTCACCCCGGCTTGTAGATACACAAACACACACACACACACACCAGCCCCACCCCAGCCAGCACTGAGAGAGCACAAAGGTCAAAGAAAATGGCCTAAAAAAATATCTATGACATCACCTCTCTGCTCTGAAAAGTGCTGCAGACTTTGAGAAACTTTGGAGCTGCACAGTAACATAATGCTCTGTTTTCTGCAAACGGTGACTCTGCAGGTATGAAATGATCTCCTTTTTTAGCCTCACACCTTGATGAGGTATTGTGCAAATGCTTAACTCGCACACACACTCCGGCAAGCAAGGGCATGCATACACGTATGGACAGACTCACGCACACATTATATGGTAACAAGGCCCAGAGGAGGCCTGTACCGAGTTGGGTTTTATGTAACAATGTTCTGTTTCTGCCAGTGTTCTCACCCCCTCCCCCATCTGTCTCATTGGCCTCACATGATGAGCTTGATGTCATTTTCCGCTTCTTTCCCTCAAAAGTGGAGAACAAAAACAGGCCAGCGTGTGTGTGTGTGTGTGTGCGCGCGTTTGTGTGTGTGTGCGTGCGTTTGTGTGTGTGTTTATGTGAGCCGTTGCCAAATGTTTCCACCATGATGTGATCTCACTGCTCTGCTTGCCTCCTGCTCCTCTTCCCCTTCTCCTCCATCACTCAGAGTCCCTTGCTGACTTTGAGGGGCCCCACACGCACACACATGCGCGCACGCGCAAGTGAAACACAGTCATACGTATATACTTTGGCATGCAAAGGAGGAGAATGACATTTTCTCCCAAATGCATGCATATGCGAGATGTGTGATAAATTACAAGCAGTGCAGATGAAGATTAGAGCTCGTCAGTACAGACACACACACATTATATGCAAGCTTAGATGTACGTAAAGGCAAAGTGAGTACCATTGTTGTTCATTGTATTAATACAGAACATACAAAAAGTGCTAGTATGTCCTCAAACACATAGGATGTAAAATAACCATAACTTAAGTGATCTTAATTCACAATGACCAGGTAAAGACAGTAAAATCTTAGTTATATTGCATAGTTCCCTGACAATGTTGTAATGTGACACTTTTGTATAGCATTTCACAATTAATTTAATAAAGTATCTAAATAACTAGGACAGACTAACAATAATGATTCATAAAAGGTGAATTATGTATGGCAAAGCTGATAATTTTGGATATATGTAAAAGACCTGAGTTTGTTTCAGGATACAAACAAAAATGGTTTCTTGTGGAGCACCTTAAGTGTAGAGACTAGACTTTAATTAGGAATACACACATGCACAATAACCTCTGATCCCTTTTCTTCCGAGATGTAGTTTGCCTGTTTTATATTAAGTAAATGTCATGGAGAAATCCTGTGGGGCAGTGCTTGTACCACAGTGTCCTAAATACTTCGACCGTAGTTGTTTAAGCTGCTTTGTGTATACAGTCCATTCACAGTGCATACCTTCTGGCTCCTGCTGCATTTGAAATCTATCTAGAGGCCTTTTGAAGATCCCAACCCATCCCTGTCATGCATTCATCCAGCATGGAATAAAAATAGTTTGTTTAAACTGTTACCTAGGCACTGTCAACACATCAGGTCAACAGGAGCTGAAGTTGAGCAGCGTGCTAACCCAGGCTTTTTTTTTTTCTTTCTTTTTTTTTTTTCTCCGTGCTACAGCATCTCATAACTCGAACCTCACCATGGATATGTGCCAAGGGCACGGTAGTTTGGTTACTGCACCATCAGTTTACCGCGGCAGCATTTATCCACACATGTGGAGTGGAAATTTCCAAAGGCAGAAGAAAAGGGAAAGGAGTAGCTAACAATTATGCTAGTTTATCCTTCCCAGAGCTGGCTTGCGTCCACCAGATTCCATTCGTGCTCGGACTGCCCACTGCCGCTCCTGTCATACCATCATTCCCTGGAACAATGGTGGATTCCTGTTTATCACTGCTGCCTTTGATGCACTTTATCTCTGGTATGCTGTAGCACTGCTTCCTTATTTACCTATTTGGCCATGTTTTAATCAGATTTAGACTGCACCACCGCCATGTGGATTAGGTTGTATTTCTTGGCAGCCATTTGGAGTGTGTTACAGTATAAGAAAATCTATTTTAATGTGAAGTTTGGTAATTATTTTCCAAAAAAAGACAGGGGGATTTTCTTCTCCAGGCTCATTGGCAGAGGAGCGGACTAGTTGCCTGTAGCAGAGCAGAGAGTTTTTAATCCTCGGCGGGTTAACACTTTTCCTGGTATGTACACAGACTTGTAACAGAGGTCTTATTACGGTAAATACGTGCTGACCACACACAGATTTTTGGGCTGAACCTCTGGGGCTGCCGCTGCTTCCTGATAAAGGCGGGAGATTTTTCCATCGCCCCGGCAACAGGCTAATTTTGGAGTTCCAGGCAGGCCCAAGGCCCCAGATTGAGGAGTACAGCAGTTTGTGATCATTCCCATTCCTCTTAATATGTTCTCCTCTTCACACTCATAAACACAAACACACTCAGAGTCTTTCATACACAACCAGATATATACACACACACACACACACACACACACACACACACACACACACACACACACAAATGAAGGCAGCCTACAGAGAGGCCACTTCCCCTTCTGTTGTGTAACCATTTCCTGTTCCTGATAAAGTGACATCAGGGTTCCCTGGGGTGAAAGAGGGAGACGCCTAGGGAACCTAGCATGTATGAATGCAAATGTGAGTCTTGATTATGTGTTTGTGTATTTATATTTTAAAAGTGCTATTTATCTGGACAAAAAAATGATTAGAAGTCCTACTGTCAGCTTTAAAAATCATTTAAAAGCATCATGAAGGCGTTGGCAGGGCGCACACAGAAACAGCTTGCCCACTTCCTCTCTCAGCATCACATCATTCTTTCTCTATTGTTCTTCTGTAGCTGTCGGAGTGATGTCACTGTCGGGTTGTGGATGTGACACATTCATACTAAGAGAACACGCGCATACACACACACACACACAGTCTCCAGGGCCTGTAATGGCAGGAAAGCTGACCCTGACCGCCAGTGTTGCAAGGCCACTGTCACCATGTCCGGTATGCCCAAATACAGTCCCCATGGTGTAGCGTCTTACCTCTGCTGCGTGTCTGCAGTAGGATACTACTGAAGAACCAAGAGTTCAGTGATGTTTTAATTTCCTTGAAATTAATGTGCAGTGTTTGTCCGGTTAAGTTTTCCTTTAATGTGTATACATTTATCTAGCTTTTCCATAAACTTTGAATGTTATCTCACTGGAAAATAACCAGAAGTATATTTCAATTTCCTTCTGGAAAAGAATAATTTGGAAATATTAATAATACAAATAATAGCATTTAGGGAAAGCGGAAAAACTGACTCACATTTCTTGTTACATATTTAACGCCTTTAACCGTGTTGCGAGTCATGCTGCGTGTGCTGATGTGGTAAAAGTTGTGCAGTGTAAAAGAATATTGGAGGAAACTGATTAAACCGTTCAGCCACGGGCGCAGACAGACACCCTACAGACTACAGAGAAACATCCCGGTAATGTCAGAGTTAATTGTGAAGCAGGTAGACATGAAAATGATAGACTGGTCTCTCACACACACGCACACACACACACGCACACACACACACACACATACTATCATGTGTGTGTGTGTGTGTGTGTGTGTGTGTGTGTGTAACTAACAGAGGACCAGATGGTATGGGTTCCAGCACTGTTGTGAGGACAGTGTGTCTGTCAGCCTGCCTGCTGTGCTGATGGGAGCTAATTAACACCGAACTGATCTGAGACCTGCCTGTCAGTCCGCATGTAGCAGCAGTACAAGCTCATTAAAAACAAACTGATCCGCTGTCAGCTCCTCTCTGACCGAGCAGCACGGTTATTACACTGCTGCCATGTGTGTGTCAGACTGTCCAACATGTGAGAGACAGTGAGACAGGTGAGGTGTGTTTCCAGTGGGTTATTGCCTTCAAGTGCTGCAAGGGAACCCTGTGCATCGCAGCCCGAGCCATTAGCATTCAGAATGAAAAACCATCAGTTCTGCTCAAATGAACCTGTGTAGACAAACTCACCTCTGGGGAAATCAGACTAGACCAGAATGTGCACTTTCTTTTTAGACACATACACACATTTGTCATCTTTTCATTCTTGCACATTAATATGCATGGTTCCTGTACATACAATATTTAGCCTCTATTGCATTGACACACACACAATCATTACTCATACATACATACACACACACACAAACACTAACACACAACCTCAGAAAACAGATGTGAGCTGTCTCACTCTGGGCTAAAATTAACATTCACTTTACTATATGCTCATAAAAAGTGAAGTACACAAAGTTAATGCACAGGCGTTCTATGCATGCAAACATACTGTAGGCACATGCCTGCAGTGGCCAGCAGCTTTTCATATTGAGGCTTCACAGTCCCCCTCTTTCTCTGCAGACACAGACACACACGCCGCTGAACATCTCCAACTGGGATTTTTAAGTAGTTCATCTGGTTTATGAGGGCCCGTCTGGTCCTGAAAGCCCCCCTCGGTGTGTTTGATAGCTTACACTCTTCTTTGTGTGTGTGTGTTTTTGTGTGTGTGTGTTTGTGTGTGCTTAGTGGGTGTATATATTTCTGTGAGTGTAAACTAATTTCTTGCCAGTGAGATTGATTTACTGGTGCAGTAGCCCCCTGAGTGCTGAGTTCCCCCAGGGGGTTAAGTTGTTTGGAGGGCAGGGGGTCTGCTGCCTGAATGATGTGAACGAGCCTCCCCTCCCTCCAAGCTGTGAGGATAGAGGAGAAACTATCTCATGCAGGAGCGCACACACACACACACACACACACACACGACTAAGCAGTACATCAGTGCTGCCCCTCCCTCCGCCTGATCTTTACATCTGAGAATCACCTCCCTCCATCTTCCTCTGGTTTGTTCCTTATCTTCACCTCCTCAACCTTTCTTGTTGACCTCATCATCTTTTATCAAAGCTCCTATTATCTGTCTGAAAATTGGGGTGAAAGAGGAGCAAGGAAGTTCTGTTAAAGGTAGAAGGAAAGACACATGGTATAGGAGAGAATATTTACACCTGCCTGGGCTTCAGTCAGATATCAGTGCAATACAATTACTGTATTTCAGTCCTAAAATCCAAAGCAATACTTTTTTGTTCTTTAATTTGGGGAATATAAACATGTTTTAAACTTAAACAGCTCAGTGCACCAGATTTAAACAGTCTCTGTTAAAAGTCTACCTAAATGAAATATAGTCTTAAATTGGAAAAGTTTTCCTGATATAGATCAAGAAATATCTAATCCAAGAATAAATTCACTATTGATTTTCAATATCCAGCCATAGCATGACACACACAATTTCCCACCACAACACCAATGTCCCTGTGTTATTTGACCACATCATTTCAGCTATCATTTCCCTATGGATTCACACAACCCCCTCTCCCCCTCCAGCAACCCCAACCCACCTAATCTCCCCTCTCCTGTCCTCCAGCGCCTCCCCCACTCTCAGTTGGTCCATCCCTCCATCCATCCTCCCCTCTCTCTCTCCCCTGGTGACTACCTCACCCCCTAGGCATGGCAGCTGTGTTGTCCTGTGGGCATTACATCACTGCAAGAGCAGCCTTGTTACTGATCCCCTGACAACCAGCACTATCAACACACACACACACACACCAATACGCATGTACGTATATAGACACACACACTTGTGCATGGGCCCATATGTTTGTGTTTACGCCTATTGGTGCAAATAACTGTTGATCAGTCCCCTATCCACTGCAGCAATGTCTTCATCTCACCTTGCACTGCTCATCCTGCTCACGCATGGTTACACACACACACATTAACTCGCAGTCTTTATCACCCTAACCTGCCCTATCCGGAGAATGACGTCTCTCTTTCCCGTGATATCCTGACAGATGATCTGCGGTGTAGGATGACACTCCTGTTGCTGCCTGTCTCACTGGGGAGGGCAGTGGGGATGGGCCCTGATGATACATATTAAGTAAAATATTTGATTTATTTTATGATTTTAGCGCAAACTTACCTGGGAGATTTTACTTCTAATAAACATCTGCATAGGTTTTTTAGGGATTAGGGATTTTTGAAGCCAAAAAGGCAAACATTACGTATTTCCAGCTGCTTAGTTGTGAGGATGGTCTTTATTTTATGTGATGATAAACCCAATATCTTTGGACAGTTTATAAACCAAACAATTTATCAATCAAAAAAGAAAATCGGCAGATTAATCGATAGATAAGGTAATCATTGTAGTCCTAATACATAAACATGTCGAATTATGTCGCTGTTATGATCATTAAAGCTGAAATCTGTAGTGTTTCAAAAATGAATGTCATTTCCATGTTCATCCATACATTGTTGTGAAACATTAAAAATGGAGCTTTACTTTGATTGAAGAAGCTCTTCTCACTCTACTATTGAAAAAGTGTTTAGTCGGATTTGCTATCAATCAAATTTGTCTCAGAAATTTGTTTTATAACCTCGGCTCTTGGAAACTATAATCAGATGAGTGTGGAAAAAAAAAACTTGAATCTGTTCGTAAAGGACAATAATGATAAAAAACATTATATAAAATAAAACAGGGTTATTATTGGGTAATAATGTCGAAAAAGGAATGACATTAAGTAAATATTAAGTGTAGTAAGTTAACAGGAAAAGTATAAAGGTGTTTACAGACAGTAGATCAGAAAGACATCAAACATCTTCCAGGTCACACCTGTTATACCAGTACATAGTAGATTTGCATTCATGACACTTGTATAACAACTTCACAAACACAAAACTGGATGCTCCATAATCTTGGCTGTAGTTTTAAATCCAAACATGTTCTCTTGTTAGTTCGACCCAAGACCTGAAAGCCTTAACTTTCATTGCTTGTACACGACTGACCTTCGTTCTCCATTACTGTTTGCACCATGCACAGCACACCTTGTTTGCAAAGGCTGTTCCATGTTGTTCTGGTCTCCAACGCCCCTTTGGCCTTTCCACACCTTCTCTCTTTCTGCTTTACACCGCTATCTCATACTCATCTCCACTTCTCTCCCTGTCTGTTTTTGCTGGTCTCTATGTGTGTGTATGTGTGTGTAAACTGTGTGTTGTCCCAGTAACAAGCCCTCTACCATAAAAGCATGCTCTAAATCTAAGAGATGTCAGAGGAGGGGGGTGCCCGGACTGACCGTCCCACCTATTTCTGTCACAGCAGGGCACACATGTGCAGTCAATAAAAAAGGCCTGGCTGTCATTTATAGCATTTTGGCTGTAATCCTCTAATTAACACACCTACTATTCTGAGCCTTGTTACCCTGCTGAGGACTAGAGGTATAAAGAGAACAGGGGCACGGTATTTGCTTTAGGAGCTCAAAAGAGTTTGACCATTAAAACATCAGCCAGCAGCTACTTTGTTTTGTTAATGCTGGCTTCCACTGCTGTGGCTCTGAAGGTGTTAGGAAGTCATGTGTTTCACAGCTGCTTTATGGCTTCGAGCCACACAGACAGAACAACCAAACCGAGGTGTGGATTCAAACCAGCGCGATGATCGGTGTGTTTGAAGTGTAGTGACCCCAGTTGACCACTGTGGAGTGCCACACCTGCTCCAACCAGCTTCAGATGAGACACAAAATGTATGTGTGTGTGTGTGTGTGTGTGTGTGTCTGTGTGTGTGTCTGTGTGTGTGTGTGTGTGTGTTTGCTCATAGTTAAGACTCCCTCCCAGAACCAATGTCTGGATTTTTTACAAAGCCCATCATCACCAAAGTGACCTATTTCCTCTCGTTCCCTCTCTCAGTGACCCATAGTTGAGGGTGACGTAAGGCTGTTCTCACCCGTGTGTGATCATTCATGGGTCTACAGTGATGAGATGAGGTCAGTCAGACAGCATGCAGCTGCCCCCCTAACTAGACATCTTGTATAAGCTTATTTGCTTTTTTTTGGAGCAGGGCTCACTGCGCAGTGACTTAATTTATTCGAGGCCCATCTGACCTGGTTTGAATGTGACCAGTGTACTGTGATGTCTCAACCTGAGACTGAGCACACAGTCAGACAGGACACATGACTGGCCCACCGGAAGGTACTTTTAAAAAAACAAACAAAAAAAAAACTCTGTGCTATTTGTTAAAACAAGAAGATGATTGACAAAAACAACCGCGATGTTAAGACCAGATTTATGAAGACCTTTTTTTCTCTTTTAGGGCCTTTTCGAATGTCTCACTAACTCACTAATTTTCCTATGTTTTCAAGGTTAGTTTTGCATTTGGGTCTTTAAAATGTATTGAAAGCAGCTGTACTTTCATAATAATTAGTTAACATTCAGTCTCCACCAGCGGTTATGTTAGGTCTAGTGCTGCTTTGTTTCCGTAGCTGGACTTGTGGCCTACATGTTTGTCATTCCATAGTAAAGTACCAGGAGTCTGTGGCCTGTCAAATGGATAATGGCTGCCAACCACGAGCTTGTTCGGTCTTCTCATCATCTCTAGTCTTCCCTTCCACTTTTGTCAGCTTTTGTTTCTTTTTTTCCCTTCTGCTCCCTTCTCCTCAGCATTAATTTTTTTTCCCTCTCCTCTCCTCTCCTGTCTACCTTTTCATCCTCGACAACGAGAACACATTGTCCAAACTCAGGCGCGTTAGACATGAACCAGCGCAGGAAACGTGGCGACGTCACACACATTCCCTCACCTTCAGGAGACAAATCAGCTTTCAACACACTGACACAGTCTTAATCCAGCCCTGCAGTAAGTGTAATGTGCTTAGAGGCTACAGTACTTTTAAGGCAATCCATCTAATGTAGCAATATAGCTTCTGCTTATTGATATAATGTGTACCTTTTATGAAAGATGTACAATTTATAGTTTGAGGACTGATAACAGATAATCATTATTGATATATAATAATGTAACCTATTTGAAAAGCATAATTCTGTAACTCATTTATTTACTAATGCTTTGAAGGAGGCAAGTTCACAAACCCAGAAAACATGCAACCATCATCCTTCATATTAGGAAACATATTGTCATATACATCAACACAAGTCTGTTTTTATTAGGCGAGCATTTCACTTCTCTGTAATTAACAACACAGAGACTAATCAGTCTTCCAGTCCTGTGTATGTATCTGTTAAACAGCCTGATAGCTGTGTCTTAGCCTCCATCCTTCCCTGATAGATCCCTGCTCCACAGCTAGGCCCCTGAGGTGGCCGCATATTTCTTGGGTGAGTAAGGAATGTGGTTACATGCCTTAGACATTAGCTATGACGGAGCGCTGGCTCCACAAGAGAGGGAGGGTGCAAGGGAGGTAGCAGAGGAGGAGTAGGAGGGGGGCATAGTCTGAGCTCACGGCAAGTGAGCTCATTCACCCCCAGAGCTCGAGGAGAGAGTGCAGCTCCGTCATCATCTTTGCAGAGAGAGGGAGAGAGAGAGAGAGAGAGAGAGAGAGGAGGAGGGAGGGAGAGGGAGGAGTGTGAGCCAGCGACTGAGCGAATGAGAGACGGGGAGAGTGAAGCAGCACAACAATAGTGGGCTGCTTTTCTGGCTGTGGACTCACAGAGACAGAGAGAGGGCTCAGAGAGACACACAGACGCTCTGTAAACCAGCTGCAGGCAGATTACAGCTGGCGTTTGCATACAGGCAATACAGGCTACTCACTTTTGTTTTTCCTCTCGCGCTCTCTGTGGCGACCATTCTTCACAAAACCACAGAACTGCTAAATATTGACACAGGAGCATTTCAGGAATTTTTGTGGGGATTGCATGGGATTTTGGCCATAGGTGGACTTGAGGAGTGTGTCCAGAGACATTTTGGACTAGTTTTTTGTTGGACCCAATTCTCTGAGGGTCACTGCCAGGACACTGTAGCAGCTGACGTGACCAGAGTGGACTTGGGCACCAGCAGGAGTTTTGTCAGCTTGGGATTTTTACACTCAGACTGTGGGCTCACCTCCGTCAGCCCTTTAAGGAGAACTTCTGTTTGTCTGTTTTGGCTTTTTTTGTGCAGCAAGGGGGGCATTGATCGCTCCATCCCTGAAGGAAGGAGCACCAGAACATTTCCATCTGTGTGTGTGTGTGTGTGCGTGTGTGTGCGTGAGACAAGAGCGTGTTCTGGGGGATGCCTCTGGATGTGGTGATTGCCCCAGCGGAGGACTGTTTTTGGCCGGACCTGCAGGAAACAGACATGAGGCTGAAGATCAGGGTCCGCCGAATGAAGGAGGGGAGAGAGCTACGAGGTGTGTATTCACCTGGACACAGGAGAAGAGAAGTGATGTGTATGGATGTGTGTGGGGGCAAGTTGATGAGAGAATGAGAACATTCATTTCTGTAGAATAACATGCTAATGATGTAGGCTTTTGTGAACAGAGGTCAGACAGCTATTATACAGAGTGAAGATGGAAGGGTGATTTAATATGGATTTTGGGGATGTAAACACATGAAAGTGTACTTGCCGGGGATTTGGCTATTAAATACACCTTTGTTGAATACAGGTACAGAAGGTTTGACCGAGGGGAAGACCCCCGATAACGGTTTGTGCACTGCAGGCACAGTGGGCTCTCAGGTATCGAGGTATTCCAGTCCAGGCGGGCTGCAAATGAAAGATAGATGTGAAGTGAATTTTAAGGCCGTGCACTGGATCAATAGTGAGATTTACTGCCACAGCGGGCTAAAAGAATACACCGCAGGGACCCAGCCAAAACCACTAGTTGTTTTCCCACCTTATTGTTTGTGCATTTAATGTGTTTAGAGAGACAGAATAGGAAGAAGGGGGATTAAGAGGATGACATCATGAAGACGAGAAGCGATGAAGAGGAGAGAGAGGAGAGAAAAAGGGCTCGCGGGGAGAGAATGAGAGCCGTGACCCATGGTATGACATAGTGTTCATGCTCTCTCAGCCTGTGGTCATTGAGATGTAAAAGTATCACAAAGGCTCTTTCTCTCTCTTTCTCTCTCTTTCTCTTTCTTCTCCTCTGCTCTTGGCCTTTCTCTCTCTCCCCTGCTCACTCTCTCTGCAGAATGTTGTCTTGTGGAGATTTGGTTATTGATATGTGTGCAGTGTGCACTGCAGGTGTTTAACGTAACACCTTTTCACACAGAGTGATGAGGCAATGCAAAGCAATGGTGCTGTAGAAAAATCCTTTATGTGCACCAACACACTTATCCTCATATTACACAAAGTATCAACTCAGCCATTCATTCATTGAAAGTTTGATGTGCTGGTGTAAATAAATGTGAGAATATAAGTGTAAAGTTTGTAAGTAAATGTCGAAGCTCAATGCATATCAGAGAGCCGGTTTAAAGCAGTTAGCACAGCAGCTCTCCACACCTGCCACACTTTTAGGTGTGTGTGTGTGTGTGTGTGTGTGTGTGTGTGTGTGTGTGTGTGTGTGTGTGTGTGTGTGTGTGTGTGTGTGTGTTTGTTTGTTTGTTTGTTTGTTTGTACTAGTCATCTCTAAGCAGCCAAGTTTTGCTGCTTGAACGGTTAAACCCTAGTTAGCTCAGAGAGCTAAAAAAAAATTGCACATTTGCCACTAGCAGGTGAAAATAGAATCGTGTCTGTCATAGGTTATTTTGAAATGGGTTTGTGAATGCAGGCTAAATTACAGGAGACTTTATAGTCATATATTGCAATAACACAGTACTGCTGAAACAGCAACTGATCAAAGTGAAATTTTCCAGCTCTCTGTCCAGTAAGATAGAGGAACAATAAACAGTTTAACCATCAGCCAGGATGACATATGAATCATACAGTTGTTCCCGCCCGTCATCAATCTGTGTGAAAAGCGATGACCTCATCCTACTAGCTCATCTCCGGCCTGTCAATCTCCATATTTCTGACAGACGTTGCCCACTCTACCCCCTAAAACAGACACACTTCCATCGCTTCTCCAGGCTGCAGCACAGCCTTTGTGGAGCTGAGTGGGACATGTGTGCAATGATGTCATGTTTTTTTTTTAGGGGGGGGGGGGTTCACATTGAGATGCTAATGTCCCCTCATAGTGGAGGGGACAGCTGGAGGGGTACAGAGGATGGCGTCATGTCTCCCCTGATATGAACCACAGAGGAGAACGATGGAGGGAGGGATGGAGGGGTGCAGGGTAGTAATTCAGGCAGATCAATGCCCCCAGGCTGTAGAGGGTTGTGTGTGTGTGTGTGTGTGTGTGTGTGTGTGTGTGTGTGTGTGTGTGTGTGTGTGTGTGTGTGTGTGTGTGTGTGTGTGTGTGTGTGTGTACATGCTTGCTTTGTGTGTGTGTGTGTGTGTGTGTGTGTGTGTGTGTGTGTGTGTGTGTGTGTGTGTGTCCCCTCTCCTTTAACAGACAAGTTAAAGAGGGCAACCGAAAGCTGCACAGAGACTGAAACACACAGGCACATAGGCGGGAGGGAGGGGGTGAGGTTGTATTGATGAGGCAGTCAATTGTACCAACAGCAGTGATGTAATAGCAGAGCTCCCTTGAACCATAACAGCCAGGCAGGTGTTGTGCGTCTTTGTCTGTCTGGTCAATATCTCTGGAATTCCACTTTCAATCCACCAAGCAGCACAGTTCCAAAAAGCCTCAATTATATCCAAATGTATTCTGCTAAACACACTTTTCATGTGTGTTTAGCAGAAGAAATTTCTTGTCTGTTGGATAATAGCCAGCGCCTCTAAACTGAACTGAAATGTGAATATTAAGTTAGTTGAAGGAAATGATTGATGAGGAGAGAGACCACCGCTCGCTGCCAGCAAACAAAGGAGGCCTGAGTGCTCGGCTCTGACAGGGCGAGAGAGGAAAATAAGCGGTTGCATAAGTGATGAAGTGGGCAGAGGAAATCGGAAAAAGGAAGTCACCGCTGGCTAGCATTGCTGCTGGCGACACAGTGCCCTCTTTCCCCGGTTGTGCGCATATTTTTCTACCCAAACTTTTCTACCCAAACTCCGTTTGCCTGTGCTCAGAATTGGGTTAGTCACATCCAAGTAGATTTTCCAGGAGGTAAAGATACATGACCTAGTGCAGTGCAAAAGGTGATCTAGTCAAAGTTGAAGTTTGAATAGTATTTCTGTGTGGCACAAGATCATGACTTCAGCGTGACGGTTTTCCTCACAGGAGCCTTTGTTTCTGCAGAGAGCTCATTTCTAAATTGAACTGTAGTGTAGGGTTTAGCTTAGTATTTCTTGTTTCAGTGAAGCTACTTTTTCCAAGTAGTTAAGTTTATATCTTGAGTTGAATGTAGCCATGTGTTAGTCTCTGCTGATTATCATGCTGCACTAAAGGTGAACTCATCTCTCCCAGTTGACTTTCTGATGTCATCTTTGTGGACAGCTGGGCTGGTGTGTGTCACAGGGTATTTTCAGTGACCTCAGTGTGAATGTACAGTGTGTTTATGTGTGCGCTTTGTGTACTTAGATTGGAATGGACGGATGTGTCATCGTTTTCTTATGGAGAATGTGAGGCCATGTCTCTTTGGATTATTTGGTGCTCGCTGTTGTGTGTGTGTGTGTGTGTGTGTGTGTGTGTGTGTGTGTGTGTGTGTGTGTGTGTGTGTGTGTGTGTGTGTGTGTGTGTGTGTCATGTGCCCTTTGGACGCTCAGTGTGTGTGTTTTATTACATCTTGACAACACTCGGGGACACAATGAGTTGACTGTCATCAACATCATTGCCCTTCCTTTTCATCATGACAACCTAAAGTAGACTGGGGTCAGGTGATGAGGTGACAATAACATTATACCTCCTGTGTGACTAACATCCATTAGCGTTGGCCGTGTAATGCTTTGACTACATAAAGGGTGTTTGTAATTGTGTTGACGTAATGTCACAGTAATGTAATAGCCCTTAAAAAACCAGGCAGACACACTCAGTCCTGCTCTCTTATCTCTGACTCCAGTCTCCCATCATGCCCGTAACCCCCTACTCAATCTCCCAGTCACACATTGGCCCGCCATTCTTCCTGCCATTTTACTATTTACTTACACGAGATGAGGTCAGCTACAGTAATTATGTCTGTAATTATTAATCCAGACGCACACAAGATTAAAGGGCAAGGATATTTTGAGAGGAGTGTTTTCATTCATGTGTCCACTTCCCTTCATACACACAAACGCACTTTCTCTTCAGTATTAAACACTCCCACGCAATCGACGTCTCTGCCGTAGAACCTCCTGTCTTCTGTCCTTCTAACAACTCTCTAACAGTGTCCTCGCATTGAAAGGGAAATGGTTGAAGTGTTATGTGAGGCTTTTCCTGTTGATTTAACTGTTTCCAGGAACATACCACTTCCTCACACAGATACAGTATATGCCTGTGGTGGAGGCTATATGTAGCACCATTTATTTTCTTTGCAAGTGTGCGTGAGTGTGTGTGTATTTGTGTGTGTGTGTGTGTGTGCGCGCGCAGGCTCCATACCAGCAGCTTGGGAAGAGAGAAACCAGGAAGAAACCCCTTCAAAGAACTACCCTTCCTCCATATGTTTTATCAATTAGTGACGCTGTAGCACCGCCCAAAGGATAACTAGAAAGAGACTCTGGTGGTGATTTACAGAGCCAGCACAGGCTAAAGCCAAACTGTGAACTACATATGTATGTTTAGTCTACACTATAGAAGCCAAAAAGGTTAGATCATAGAGTCACGCTAGCACAGCAGCTATTCCTCAGCCTCTCTTTCCTTGCATTAAGCTTTCCCCTCATATATCTTGTAAGTTATATGCTCGCTCTTTCTGCATCTATCCATCTATCTTTCCCTCCAATCCTACCCCCCATGTGGAGCACTGATGTCATTG
Organism: Xiphias gladius; assembly: GCF_016859285.1. NCBI lineage: Eukaryota > Metazoa > Chordata > Actinopteri > Istiophoriformes > Xiphiidae > Xiphias > Xiphias gladius. Next base: position 11,144,811 of record NC_053407.1, on the reverse strand, counting down.
CTCCACTGGTTGCCATTAATAGCTGGAAACAGACAGGCCTTCTTCACTTTGCTCTTAAAGGGACAGTGCACCCAGAATAGCACTGGGTCATGAGGATGCATAGAAGCTGTGGTGTTGTGAAATAGCTCCACATGCCAAAGCTGCGTAACCTTTTTTTTTTTTTTTTTTTTTTTGCAGCTTCTTACTATTTATCCTGGATCTCAGATCTGTAGAGTACACAGCACATGATGCTGACACTGTGTGCTCTGTGTGTGTGTTGGCCAGCCATTGCTACAAGAGTAGTGCAGCTGGGTGTGTGTTACAGCGGAAGGCAATGTCCTGCCTGCACTGTGCTGTGTGTGCTACTTTAGAACAGTGATGTCATGTCTCACTCACTCTCACTCTGTGACCGTGTGTTAGTGCGCACTACGTCCCAGATTGGGTCAGGCAGGGCTGAACCTAGATTAGGTTCTAATCTCCTTTCAGGGGCTCACGGTTTCCTTGAAGCACTTCCCTCCCGTCTCTACACTCCTTAGCGAGGTCAGTGCCCACTTCTCAACACAGACACACACACACACACACACACCTCACCCCCGTTGGCCCCCACCCTGTAGTTATACAACCGCTGTACAGCACAGTAATGATGAGTGTGTGTGTGTGTGTGTGTGTGTGTGTGTGTGTGTGTGTGTGTGTGTGTGTGTGTGTGTGTGTGTGTGTGTGTGTTGAGTGAGAGTGAATATTGAGCATATGTTGACTGCTGGAGTATGTGATAATTTCATCAGATTGTGTCTTCTTGGAGTGTATCATCTTGTTAGTATGTGTGTGTGCATATGCAGTTCCATGCATGTGTGTCCTTGTGTGCGCGTGTGCAAGTGCGTGCGTGGGTGTGTGTGTGTGTGTGTGTGTGTGTGCTGTTCGGTTGTCAGGGGGATGTTACTGGGCCTCTGTCCTGGCCCTGCACCTGTGGCCTCTCTCATTCCCCCAGCCTGACGCAATGCACTGCTACAGGACATGAGCTCATGCAGGAAACAGAGCCACACACACACACAGACACGCTCATATACACGTATGCCAAAAGTGGAGCCGCCTGCCTCTTAAAGGGCCAGACACACGCATTCCTGGCCGCCTAGCATTTCTCCTAACTCTCACACAGAAGCTCAGAGAGCCTCTTTTTGCTCCTGTTGCACTAAGCAGGACCCAGACATTGTAGCCAAGATTCACCTCTGAAAGCCTATAGAGCGTCTGTCTGCTAATGTTGGTGCAATGTTTTTTTTTTCAGTGGTCTTGATGAGCTTGTGAGAGTGTTTGCAGAGTTCCCGGTGTGCTTTGTGACTGCAGTGTGGAAAACCATTAGTGTACCTAACCACTTCTCTCCCTCTCTACTTTCTCTGCAGGAGGTTTTGCTGCTTTCTCCTCCTGTTTCCCCGGCCTGTGTGAAGGGAAGCCTGCCACTGCTCTACCTATGAGCTTGTCCCAGCCCTGCTTGCCTGTGGCTAATGTAGGGCCAACTCGTATCCTGCCACACCTCTACCTGGGCTCACAGAAGGACGTCCTCAACAAGGTAGAATTTATTTAGCATCTTTTCATTTATTTCAATACCTTCAAAGAAAGATAAATGGCTTGTTACTGTTACCTGGCAACAAAAAATGACCTTAAACCCCTTTTATCTCTTCCTCTGCAGGATCTAATGGCTCAGAATGGTATCACCTATGTGCTGAATGCCAGCAACACCTGCCCCAAGCCAGACTTTATCAGTGAGAGTCACTTCATGCGCATCCCAGTAAATGACAATTACTGTGAGAAACTGCTTCCCTGGCTGGACAAAACTAATGAATTTATAGGTAAGAGGAAGGACAATATAATAAAACGAGACATAATGTGTTGGTGAAGATTAGCAGCACAAAGCACAATAGCCACTGAGCAAGTGTCTTTACAAGGAAGTAAATACATCTCAAGTTATGTGTTAAAGAATGCCATGATATTCAATACAACATATCCACACATTGTCACAATTAATAAACGTTCACATGCAGCTTAAGCAACAATAGTGTCAGGTGTAACACATCCGGTTAGATGATACACCTGCACTCTTCCAGGAGCTGTCAGTTTGCCTTCAATAGGTGCTGGTTGTCTCCAGAGAATTTGTGCTAAAGATGAGACCTGTCAGGGATCTGTAGTGTTGTGTACATCTGTGTATAGTTGTGTGTATTCATACCTGTTTATCCCCCCCTCATGACAGACAAAGCTAAGGTGTCAAACTGCAGAGTCATTGTGCACTGCCTGGCTGGAATCTCGCGTTCAGCAACCATTGCCATTGCATACATCATGAAGACAATGGGCTTGTCTTCAGACGATGCCTACAGGTACGCCTGCTCCTCCCGTCCACCACCAGCTGAGCTAAGGTGTCAGCCCCAGTAAAAAGGCAACTCACCCTTGAAAGAAACGCTAGACGATTTTCTCAACCCCCACCCCTCCAGTCGTGAGAAATGAAATTGTCAGATGGCTGCTAGGGAACACAGTGTGTACAAAAGGCATTGATTTGCCTTGTCTGAACAACACTGACACAGGAGTATGTATTGTGCATTAGTAAAACATTTCACACCCTACGGATTCTGCCCTTAAAAAGTTCCTCAGTACTTCTCATGTATTCACACATAGTACTTGCACTGTTTAGAGTTGCCTTAAAACTGCTTTGCTGTGACTAATATTTTTTCATCTTTTTTTCCTCCCGACAGGTTTGTAAAGGACCGAAGACCGTCCATATCCCCAAACTTCAACTTCCTTGGTCAGCTGCTAGAGTTTGAGAAGGGCCTTCGATTACTCCAAGCTTTAACTTCAACCTCTGATGACAAGATCTCTGAAAACAACACTAAACAAAGCTCAGATGTTAATGGAGTCACCACAGGTTTCGAGATGAATGGTCACCATAACAGCTATGACTCATCTGTGGCAGAGCCACACATCCCACCCGAGCCCAAGCTACCATCACCCACCTCCCTCCAGCAAGGCTTCAATGGCCTGCACCTCTCTGCAGAGAGGATCATGGACACTAACCGGCTCAAACGCTCCTTCTCCCTGGATATTAAGTCTGTCTACTCCCCCAACAGTCCCCACTGCCCCAGCCTGGCACCCACACATTCTGAAGACGTCCCCAAGCTGTGCAAGCTTGACAGCCCAGGAACAGGCACCTCCAATGGTGTCTGCTCCGCATCTCCCGTCCTAGACAGCCCCAGCTCATCTGACTCACCATTCCCCTCACCAGGCAGCGGTGGCAGCATCGGAGGTTTGGGGCTCGGAGGAAGTGAAGGAGTCCACCGATCTAGTTCGTCCTCATCTAGACCCAGGAGAAAACACAAGCACAGCTCCGGCAGTTCGCCAGTCCACTCCCAACAACACCAACCTCCACAGTCTCTCAGTTTGACGCTGGACCACAAGAGCCCCAGCCTGGACGAGAACATAAAGGGCTCCTTGCTCCTCTCACTACCCTCCCTGCCCACAGTGGGGTCTGGGGCCATGTGGACCAAACATAGAGACACTGTCCAGGCCACCACTCCGGTCACACCCGTCACCCCCACGACAGATGCCCCCTGGCACTTTGGGGCAGAGGAGGGTGGTGAGAAAGAGATGGAGCTGGGAGGAGGAGGGGATGGAGCAGGAGAGGAGTCGTCGGTGAGGTTTGGGAGCAGCTCGGCGTATGTGGCGTTTGGGTGCAGTGAAGGTGTGCGGTTACGAGACAAATCCCAGAGGGAGAAGCCCTCGGCTTCACAGACGCAGAGAGACCGACGTGACTCCGCATCGTCGTCCACAGTGTCCATGTCCAACAGCTCGAACAACAGCGGGCCTGCGTCAGAGAAGCAGTTCAAGCGGCGCAGCTGTCAGATGGAGTTTGAGGAGGGCATCTCTGAGACACGGTCCCGAGAAGAACTTGGGAAGATCGGGAAGCAGTCTAGCTTCTCTGGGAGCATGGAGATCATCGAGGTATCCTGACAGATAATGGAAATGATCAGAGCTGTCCCTTGGGGGCAAAAATGCACCTGGTTAGAGGGAGTTCAAGTGGAGGACATATGAGGAGGAGCGGAAAAGGGGTTTTTTGTGCTCCCCTCAAAGACAGTGTTGAGGACTCCAACTGAGAGAACGACAAATAGATACAAAAGCAAAGAGTTAATGTGAAAAGGTTAGCAAGCGAACTAACATTCGCACCTGGACAGACGGCACTTGAGATGTGGTGCTTAGCAGACCATAACCATCCTGAACTCTCATACAGATCTGTCTGGGTGAGGGTGGGGTACAGGGTTGTGACTGTACTGTAGGTACTGAAACTCTTAATGTTTCTGAGCTCTGGCACACATAATAAGGAACGACACAGGGCAAGTGACACGTTGCATCCTTATTATATAGAATACCCCTATTTTGACAGAGTTTGGACACAAACTGCTTGCCTTTGGTCAAATGTAGTGTGCTTCAGTGGGTGTATAGCTTGTGATTTGAACCAAGCCTCATGTTTCCTCCCAAAGCTTCACCCCAGTGTCAGAAAGCCTCAGAACCTCGCACGGCAGATTCCCCACCCCCCTTTCCCGGTGGCTCTGCCTGCTACAGACTCTTTATTACAACATCAACAACAGCAGCCTACTTAACGTCACTGTCTCCACACATCCCTCACAGCACAAGGCAGAGAGATCCCAAGGACTTATTCTAAAGGCGGTACTGCATCATCCAAAAAATGAAGGATCCTCAGCATTTTGTTGATGACAAACCTTTGAGTTGAAGAATCTTAGCGAAAAAGGCTGTGTCTCCCCCACCCCCAAAGCACAGTGTGTCTTTCCTGACTTTGGCTCCCTTGTTTCCAGTATTAACAGTGTGATGGGACTGAGATTTCGGGATGGTGAAGATGGTTCTCTTTAACGGTCCTTCAGCTCCTTTATAGACCCCCCAACCCCCTCCCACTGCTCCCAGTCACCACCTATGGTCACCACTGATCATGCATCAGAAAGGCTGACCTCGGACAAGACAAATACTATATAGACAATATGAATATATATAGCAATTTTAATGGACTTCTAATGGACTTTATTTTGTTCAGTTATAGTTTTAATTTATTGTACTGGTTCATTCTGGTAATGAGAAATAATATAATGTTTTGTGGATTTATTTCTTTTTTTTTCTTCTGTTGAATTATAATTATTATTTGCTGTATGGTATTTATGAACACACACTCATACAAATACACACATTCAACAAATTCAAGCAAGCAATATGTGCTGTTCCTTCTTTGGGGAGAGTGGTGTATGAATTGCACTTTTCTGCTTTCTGATGAACAATTTCGATTTCCATTCACAGCCTGGCAACATGATCCTCAGAAAACAAAGTGTCGAGTTTTAATGTCCAAATATGGAGCCTCTGTTTGGTGTTAGGAGGATGGTACAGACATCCTACTAGTGAGATCTGTAAGAACAGGGTCTCTGTTTTGGCTCGTCTGCAGTTTGAATTCATGGATTTATCACAATTGAGGGCTCAAGTACTGACTAAAAAGACTGTTTTGTTTTTTGTTTTTTGTTTTTTTTGACCGTGTGCAGAGGAAGACAGAGTAGCCACACACTCTCTCGGCCACTCATATACAGTGAAACATTTTCTGCCAGTTTCATGAGGGCTTGCATAACAACAACTATATGCAAACAGACACACGCTCTCTCACGAGTCTGAGATTCAAAGACTCGAGTGTCCTCTCCGAGCCAGTACCAGTTCATCAGTTGTTATCATAGCACGTCCCACCAAAGCTCAAACCATCACACACACACACACACACACACTCATACTATATGCACTTACACCTATATTCGCACATGTAAAGCATAGGCCCTACACACACTCTTTTGTTCATTCTCAGGGGATCTTTCAGTGAGCCAAGCCCAGCACAGGGTACACAGCTGCTGGTACATCAGCACAATGCATGTCAGTAAAGCTCCCTCGCTTTTTTTTTTTTCTAATTTCTTATTTTCCAAAGCTTTGATTAAAAAAAACAGCATAACAAAATAGAAAGGAAAAAAAAGTGGATCTTCATATCCTGAGGTGAAAGAAATGAAAACTCTGCTCTCCTGGTGCGAGATGGTTATTTATTTATAATGTAAAATGTGTTTATTTTTCCTTTCGACCCTTGATTAGCTTTTCTCTCTGGCGATCTCTGACCTTTGACCTTGTGCTGCTGCAGCTACAGTAAGATCAGATAGTTTCCTATGTTCCCATGAGGCTCAAGCAACCTCTCCTCTCCTCACCCTTCTCCCTATATTTTTAAAAAATGTTGTTAGAATTATTTATGACATGTAACAAAGATGATGCAGGCTGTCCCATTTGCTAAAATTGTTGTTATTGAACTATTATTATTATTATTATTATTATTATTATTATTATTATTATCATCATGTTGTGTAAATAGCAATGCATCTAAAAACACTGATGAATTTAGATGAGTTTTTAAAAGAAAATCCTGATTCCTTAGGCTGCTTGACGCAAAAATACCTCAGGTTCTATTGAAAGGCTTTTCCTTCCCCTGTACATGTTTTGTGAAAATGAGACAAAAATACAGACATGACAAAATACAAACTCCTCTCTTCTGCTTCTTCTTGTGTGCTGGCATGGGGACTGAACAGGGCTGGGAAGGGAATTCCACCAAACAGATGAACAACACATTACGACATCCTGAGTCGTGGAGTCTTGCTATTGATTTTGTGTTGAACAACTCCACTCTGACCACACAACACAGCTTTATTGATTTTTTTTCTTTTTTTTTTTCTCCAAGACACTGGCAATGCTACATGCTTCCTTATGCTAATGAGATGGTGAATTATTTAATAGAGAAGATGCGTTCAAAATGGATTTCTAGAAAGAGATGGCCACCTTATTATGAACTTTACACCAAATTATTGCCTGTAATGTTCTAAGATTGGAAGACAGTTCGACACAAGTGTTAACAGTAGTGGAAGAAAGGAAAAGTAACAATACAAATGTAAAAGCAAAAGCCTTGCATTCAAAACCTTACTTTTCCAAATGTACTCAAATATGAAGCTGCCACCATGAGAAGGTAGCTAGCAACAACAACAAGAAATCCACCCACCGTCGCCTCTAAAGGTTGCTAATAACCACATTATAAGTCTTTTTTTAAATTTATACAAAACCCAAAGTGTAAAAAAATTTTTCCTCCTTTTTTCAGTGTTTGAGCTCAGCTAAGCTAAGCTAACCTTATAGCTAACTCTCAGCAAGAAGGCAAATATGCATATTTCCTAAAAAGTGCAATACTTTCTCTGAAAAGTAGTGGAGTACATGTATATAGTGGCAGAAAATGAAATTAAACAAGTAAAGCACCTCAAAATTGTATTTAAGTACCGTACTCCAGTGTATAAGGGCAACATTCATTGGTTGCATTAATACCTTTTTTTTCGTTGGTTACAGGGTCACTGAAAATTTCTATAGAGAATTGAATGTTGGCTGTTAAGCGTGATTCAAAAGATGAAAAACAACTTTCAAAAGAGAAATACAGAGGTTTCTGGCATTGCTAGCTCTAACGCTAACAGAGGAACGATTCCAGTACAGTTGGTGACTTTTCTGTGCCTCCGTCAGTGCTACAGTGCCAGAGAGACGGTGCAACTTCACAGGAGACATTATGGGAGAATATAGAGATGTGCGTGTGTCTGAGAATAAGGAAGGGGTCTGTTAAACCACCTCTAAGGGATGTCACCTTGTTGTTCCCTGTCTTCTCTCAGATTGACTCACTATCCCTCTGCTTCCCCTTCTCTCCCCCAACACACACACACACACACACAAACACACAAACACACACAACTGGTTTCCAGGTCTTCAGCCCCCCCCGCCCCCCGCTTTCCCCGCTCCACCTCTTCCTTATCCGACTGTGTCCATGAGGGTGCGATGTTTGCCAATGATGTGATGTGTTTAAACAGCGCTTACCTCCAGGGGATGAGAGAATGAGACGAGGTCGTGGTGTGTGTGCGTGTGTTTGTGCGAGCAAGAGAAAGACAAAGAGAGGTATTTGCCCCCAGAGGACACAGTGTACATTGATGTTACATAAAAACCTCCAAATCCAGCGGGGGGCCATTTCATCGAGTCCCCTTGATGGGGGCTTGACTATAAAGGCAGTTTTGGTTTCATGATGTCATGGTGGAATTTCACCTCGCGCAATCAAACAACGTCTCTCTGCAAACAAAGCGTCACTCCCAGCATTTGGTGTAATCTAGCCAGAACAACCTGTGTGTTGTTCCGGGACTGACGAGTGAGGTAAGGAGGAGCGGCAAAGAAAGATGGAGCAAATCCTTTCAACACGCACACACACACACATACACATGCAGAACCAGATGGCCCTTGGCCTTTTTCAGTGAGTACAATAGTTTCTTAATGAGCGTTTCACTGAGTCCAATAGGAGACAGGCAGAGGTAATGGCATTACCAGCATCTCCAGCTGAGTCCCTCTGCTTTTCATGTGTTTGCGTGTGTGTGTGCGTATGTGCGTGTCTTTATTTTATGGCCATCATGGGAGTTCTCCTCGACAAGACCACCACGCTAATCGAATACATGGTAAATCCCACTTTCTCACTTTCATTCTCCCTATTATGAACAGCCTGCTCCACATGTTCCTGTGTGTATTTATTACCTGGATCATAATGGATAATCCTATCACAATATGCTTCCTCTGTATATGTATGTATGTGTGTGTGTGTGTGTGTGTGTGTGTGTGTGTGTGTGTGTGTGTGTGTGTTTGTTTTTCAAGGTGCCCTCAGCTCATATTATATGGATCTGCATCTCGGGTAACCTGCCCGTCTATAGTCTCCCCGCCACCGTGCTGCAGTCTGCACTTTTATGCAGGTTTCCTGTTGCCAGTGTCCAATGTCCTTCTTCAAATAGCTTTCTGATTCAATGTGTCATCTTTTTTTTTTTTTTAGTTTTTATTTATATGTTAACTGGCTCGAGTCTTTCTTCACTTCACGTGTTGTTGTTTTTTTACTCCAACAAATATATGGGAAGGTCATTTTTTTTCAGTCAGGACAAAAGAATGCAAGCAGGCATGTGGAGACAAAGAAAGTGTGTGTGTGTCTACACATGGGATACATTTCTATGTGTGCATTCACTGACAACATATATTTGCATGTGTATTTTTATGCATGCGTATGAGATGTTTATTGTGTAAGCGTATGTGCATTTTTGGGGTGTATAAATGTGTGATGCAAATGCAGCTGAGTTTCTATGCATTTTCATTTTTTACATGGATACAAGCTGTTTACGTGCATGTGCACAGTATACACGATTCAATGCATGCTCACTGTACGACGGCGAAGCTCATGTGAACTGAACTGAATGTCTGGCGCATTTGCGTATGCACGAATGTGTGTTGCATGTGTGTGTGGATAACCAATATTGCGTATGTGTAGTAGCAGCGATAATATGTGACTGTTAAAATATCACTCCTCTCATGGTGGCTGATAGAGTGCAGACAACCCATGCTGATGTGTGTGTGTGTGTGTGTGTGTTTGTTTTTCAAGGTGCCCTCAGCTCATATTATATGGATCTGCATCTCGGGTAACCTGCCCGTCTATAGTCTCCCCGCCACCGTGCTGCAGTCTGCACTTTTATGCAGGTTTCCTGTTGCCAGTGTCCAATGTCCTTCTTCAAATAGCTTTCTGATTCAATGTGTCATCTTTTTTTTTTTTTTAGTTTTTATTTATATGTTAACTGGCTCGAGTCTTTCTTCACTTCACGTGTTGTTGTTTTTTTACTCCAACAAATATATGGGAAGGTCATTTTTTTTCAGTCAGCACAAAAGAATGCAAGCAGGCATGTGGAGACAAAGAAAGTGTGTGTGTGTCTACACATGGGATACATTTCTATGTGTGCATTCACTGACAACATATATTTGCATGTGTATTTTTATGCATGCGTATGAGATGTTTATTGTGTAAGCGTATGTGCATTTTTTGGGGTGTATAAATGTGTGATGCAAATGCAGCTGAGTTTCTATGCATTTTCATTTTTTACATGGATACAAGCTGTTTACGTGCATGTGCACAGTATACACGAATCAATGAATGCTCACTGTACGACGGCGAAGCTCATGTGAACTGAACTGAATGTCTGGCGCATTTGCGTATGCACGAATGTGTGTTGCATGTGTGTGAGCGCGCGTGTGCGCGACTGTTCGAGCGTGTATCCTCCCTCTCATGGTGGCTGATGGGTACCAGACACTTCCATGCTGAGGGGCTGCCTGGCGCCTGGTCCCGGGCCTTCTATATGGAAACAGTTAGGGAAACGTTGCGTCAGAAGGCCCCGGCGCTCTTCCTCCGCTTTTCCACTCGCGCACGCACCTACAAATATTTTTCACAGAACATGCCCACTTTCTCCTCCTGTCTTTCTTCTCCTTACGGTGCTCTTTGTCACACAACCTCATCTCAAACACACACTCATCACACACGGTCACTGCTCGAAAGTTGCGTCAGCACAGCATTCCACACTTTTCCATGCGTCACCAAGAATGACTGACTCCAAACAGCATTTCTTGGCCTTTTTTTTTTCCATGGAAAACTCTTGTCCTTATATAACCCTGTAGTCTGGTAGCCTGCTCGTTCCTACTATTTTTCTCTGTCTGTCTCCCTCTCTCTAACCTCTCTCTCATCCCTATCCATCTCTCACGCAAGCGGGCAAAAGGTCGGGCCCTGTGGGCTGAGAGGCCGGGCAGCCTGCGGTACTTCCCCTCTCCTCTACACCAGGCCAAAAAGAGCCTTGGTACGAACATATGTGTCCAATATTCCCTTCCTGCTGCTGCCCTCGTGCAGTCTTAAGTGCATTCATGCGTCTGTCTTCATTTCAACATGAATTACAACTCACCGCAGTGAAATGAGCTAAATAAATGAACACAGGGAGATCATTAGTCCGTTTTGTGCAGCAACAGGCAGGAGCGTGTGTGCCCTTTTTGTGTGCGTGTGTGTCTGCGTGTGCGAGCCCTGCGGTGAGGAGGAATCCCTGGCTGGCTCTGAGGCTCAGCAGGCCTCAGGTAATCCGGTTTAATGCAGTCAGCGTTGTCATGGCCACCTGCCTGCTGCACACCGCAGCGTTACAGCAAGACAAGAGGGGGTGTCTAGACTGGCAAATCACTGGAAAACAAAGAAAGGCTGCGAGGGACATGCTGTGCCGTCTGGAGGCTTTGACATTAACAACAACAAAAGCGCTCACAGAAAATGATTCGTAGTAACAATTAGAGGACCACCCGGTCGATTTTCATAAAATCACAGAAATTATAATTTCCAGACATAAAGGGGATGGGACACATGGAGGTTTGATTTGAGCACAGAGCAGCACCGGAGAGCAGACACACAGTCATTCTGGTTCCTCGGGCAGGTGTCGCGTAACTGACTGCTGCCACCTACTGCTGGCTCCCAGTCAAACCCAGCGGCTCCGGTTTGCCCCCGCCGACAGGGAGGCGAGAGGCGATCGATACTTTTGTTCCACCAGTCGAGCCAGCAGCAGACCGAACGCGCGTCGGTCCGCCAGTCCTCGGGTTTCGCTTAGCTTCTGTTTTTCAGGAATGAAACTAAACGAATGTTCGTATCTTCATTTCCTCTCTGTACACTGTGCGTGTGAGCGAGGCACGCCCTCTTCACTGTCAGTGAGTGTGTGAGCATGTGTGTGTATGTATACTCAAAGTGCTGACTAAAGCAGCTGTTGGTGCTGACATCTGTCTCTGTCTTTCTAATGGTGGAACAAACTGCAAATCTCTCTCTCTCTCTCTCTCTCTCTCTCTCTCTCTCTCTGTCTCTCTCTCCCAGCATCAGCCCCATCAGCACTCTCTACTCAGGTCCAAACCCCATCAATGCACCAACACACACACACACACACACACACACACACACACACACACACACACACACACACACACACACACTGTTCTTACTGCTATAGTCAGCAACATACAGCACACAGAAGCGCATATCCCATATCTCAGCGTCTGCACCTCCAAAAAACCACATCCTGGACCAACACCGGGGAGGACAGTTCTTCAGATGGATGTGGCACCGCTGACACGAGGTCAGACGCTGCTTCGTCTCTCTGAATCGTTGAGGCGAGTATGAAAAGTAGACGACTGTAATCGTAGGTATTAATAGTTTTTGAGCCGGCCTCTGAAGACCAAGCCATTTAAGTTCCATAGCTGCCCGTTTTCGGTGTTCTCAAGGTCCTATCTATTGCTCCTGTTTAACACTATCCTTTTCTTACTGCCTTAAATTGAAGGTAATCCACTGGAATGATCAATTGAAAGCTATTTAAAATGTGTTTTTCTGGTCACACCAGCATTGACAATGAAGGTATTCCTGACTGAATCAACAATGCAGAGTTGTACACTGTGAATAGAGTAATCAATCTATTTTTGTCTGTATCGAGGACTGGGGGTAAAACTTTACCATAAGTTCTCTTCACACTCTAACATCCAACAAACAGTGCCTTAGGTAAAATTGAGTTTTTAAATTCTATCTCATCCTAAATAAATTTAACATAGATAAAAATCAACGTCTTTTGGTATTATGACTTTTAACTGCCATCTTTACCTGTCAAATTTGACAACATCTCACTTAAAATGCAAATATTTTTTAATTAATTAAAACACTGAGCTGTCTGATCAAATCTTTATGAATTTTTCTCTAATATATGGCGGACAATTTCACACAGCCAGTTTTTACACAGGGGTCACCCCATGAAAATGATATAAATCGCTGCTGTAAATTAACAGCCACATGTGTTATATACTGTACATATATCACCACTCCTATCCTCAAACCAATTTTTAAAATGTTGTTTTGTTTACAAAATGATGTTTTATTAAAATGACAACAAGCTTGTTTGAAGTTCACTAAATGTACTTACCAAAATGTAAAAAATACATTTATCTAAGTATTTGTAGGATTTTTTGGATCATTAAAATATTTTATTAATCTTTAGTCAAGTTATAAATGCAAAACACTATAATACCTCCCAACAGACTTATTTGGAGAACAATTTTCCATAATTAGGCCTGGTTTTTTTTTTGGAGGATGGGTTGAACATGCAGCAAGACATGGTGCATGTCTTGTATGTTGTATGTTGCTAAGACAAAGGCTGAATCTCTCACACAGCAGACTGCGTGCTGCTGACACACAGTGTCTGTGGCTGCCCCTCTGTTATCGTTGCTTCTCTCCCTGCCTATGACCTCAGAGCCACATGCGAGCTATTTCTGTTGAGTTGTTTCTGGCTGAAAATGACTTCATGTCTGATTTGCTTGAAACCGGGGGGGTGGGGGTGTATCACTCTGTTCTTGGAAAATTTAATGCCTTATAACAGCATGCTTTTACTGTTCGGTAGACTGGCTTGTTTGTGTTTGATGCACCAGAGGCAAGACTGTGCAGCATGCAGTGGCGCCTCTTCTCCACCTTCCCTTTCAAAAAATCCCAAACGGCTCTCAGTGCCTTTGGTCAGCCAATCCTTTTGGTTTCATTTCTCCCTTTTTCTCAAATCTGTTTCACCTCCTCTCAGCTCCCTGCTTCTCTCTCCTTCCCTCCACTGCTTCCCACTCTTCTTCACAACAACACCCACTTCAGTCTCCCTCAGCAGTTTCAAACCCATGCCTTTCTCTCCTCCACCCTCTGTCCATCTCTCTGTGACTGGAATGCTGGAGCCAGGTAGGTCTGCAGACATGAGTAATGTGGCTAAGACTGACTCATAGACTGAGACATCAGCCGTCAGTGTGGAGCCAGCAATCACACAAGCACCACACACACACACACACACACACACACACACACACACACACACACACACACACACACACACACACACACAAACACACATTATATACTGAATTGACACACAGGCAGACAGACTCTGCGGTGCCGACAGTATGAAACCCAGTCATGTGAGTGGCCATTATCATCACCTTATATTATGTGATCATTATGGAGATTCTGAAAACGAACCCATCAGTGATGAGATCAGACTGCTAACAGTAAACATGTCTATGACACAATACACACATGCCTGGAGCCAGTTAGGAGGTTTACACTAAAATATTGCTACATGAAACATTTAAGACATAATGTACACAAAGTGTATGTTGACAACATGCAGCTTGCTCTTTTTCATATTTCCCATATTAAGAAGATGAATTAATAATTAAGTAATAAGTTAATTATTAATTCTAAGTTTTGTGTCTGCAGTTCAGCTTTTACTAACCCATAGACAAATTACTTGAATGATATTTAAGTGTGAGTTTATTATCGTCATCTTCGCTCAAAAGTTGATGAAGGAATTTGCTGATCTTGAGCTTTGTTTTCAGGTTTTGTGTGTGTTTTTTCATATCTAAAAAAAAAGAAAATCCAATCAAGGGCCTTTTTGAAACGAATATTAATCAGATTTTGGAATTGAACACCTCCAATCAAATAGTAGTTGTAATTTTATGAGGTCATACAAATCGTACTTATAAAGCTACAACAAACAAATGTTGCATCTAGTTATTCAATTTATGTAACAACACAAACCCAAACACATGCGCACAAACTCCTCACTGCATCTATTAAGTATTTATTATTCATGCAAGAGTAATGTGAGGTGTCTCCGTTTTAATGCCTCCTAATGGATTTTTGAGTTACCACTGCCAGCTATGAATAAATCATATCAGTCATGCTGCAGCCAATACCTCACTCACCCTGGCAGCACTAAGCTGATCTATAGGCATGTGGTGTGTGTGTGTGTGTGTGTGTGTGTGTGTGTGTGTGTGTGTGTGTGTGTGTGTGTGTGTGTGTGTGTGTGTGTGTCTGTTTTTTTTAAAAATCTTGGTAACCCAACAGATGTGTGAAGTGTATGCCAGGGAGTGTGTGTGTGTGTGTGTGTGTGTGTGTGTGTGTGTGTGTGTGTCACACTGACCGCTATGCTGCAACAATTCAGCAGGTTATAAGTCATTCTTCACACAAACACTGGAGCGCAACACAGTGGCTTGATGGACGTTATTACCTGTCATGAGTGTGAACATGCTGCAGATACATGCAGTGTATATGTACAAAAGATCGTGCATGTACACATTATAAAGGTCCCGCACTTCTCCAATGTTCTACAGGCCAGAACATATTTGACCATGTCAGAGTAGGACCAGCACGGTGAGTGTAAGCTGTGCTCTGGACAGATATTTTCAACTGACACTCTCCTCAAGCGGCTACTGCAGGTGCCCACAATAAAAGAAAGGGAAACAGCTATAAAGAGTAATGCCCCCCATGACAACTGCCTTGCAGTAATATCCCCTTTGTGAGGCTTATAGTGTTCCCTTTTCGTTGCGACCATGTCACTTTTTACAGCAGACGTTTTGAGAGTCCCTGCTATGTACGCTATGAGAATGATGTATTGTTAATACACAGTAATTATATTTTAAGGTGTAATATTTTGCTTTCCCCACACCTTCGTTACATGACATACAGTTTATAATATATAGTCCATAACAATAACAAAACTTGCCTGCAGTCTCACCTAAATGTGAACGTAATATCCCTAATAATGACAGTATTTAACGGACTGCTGTCAGATTGCATAGTTGTTTTTACTGCGTACATTGACGATATCGCTCCGGGTGAACGGACGCAGATCTCTCTCATGCACTGCACCGGCTGTGATTTTGTGGACCGGGAACATATCGACCCCTGGATGGCTCGGCATTGACGAGTCGATGGATTTCAGGAAGTGACCTTGGCTAACTCAGACGAGCACCTGACCAGACCCCAGCTCGTTTTCCCACAGAGCTCATCTCTGGCACCAGCTCTGAAACAGACAGGTTTATATCCCTGTGAGAGGAAAATGTAGCTCGCTGGACTGATCTTAGGTCACTGCAGACTGATCGTAGGCCATTGAAGTCATGCAAATATGCTGTCATGAATTCGGTAAAGGGAGTGTGTCATAAACTGCGGGCGTCAAAAAGAGTTCATGGAAAGGATGGAGGGGAGAGAGACTTTTTCACCGCGCACATTTTGACTTGGTAGGAAAAGCACTGTGTCAGTAATGATTCTTTTCGAGTGTCCCAGTAAGCGTGACAGTGAGCCGGCATGCACAACACCAGCACCCTGAAACTGAAGCAGCTAAATGGACCTAAGCCAGCATTAATTGTACTATTCATACCTGAGCGTTTCCCGCTGTCACGTGTCAAAATGTCTTCAGTGAAAAAAGCCTATTCACATTAAAGGGCCAGTTCACCAGAATTACAAGACTCTATATCTTCTCACTTAGCTCTGATGTTGTCTAGCGATGCAGATTGTTTTTGTCTTGATTTTTCTAAGAAAGAAATTTGGTTTGCAACAGCGATATTGTTTCTGTACAGAGATGTTGTTTCTGAAATTTCATTTGTAATTTTTTAATTTTTAAATGCTGTGCACCACAACCAAAACTTCATTTGCTGCCATTGTTCTGGGATGGAGGCAGACACCTCATCGTGGGATCTCAGTATCTCACAACCTGGACACATTAAACTGAACTCTCCTGGTATAATAAAGGTACAGGTATAATGTCTAGTTATATACCTGTATATAACTAGACATACAGAGAATTGGCCTGAATTTGAGCATTTCAGGCTTTTGAAAACATTTAAGGAAACACAGATACTAAATAAGAAAATGTGTTTTTACGATTTGGAGTATCCAATCCATTAATTATGGTTCCTTGGACACTGCTGTTATGAAATGCTAACAACAAAATTTTTTAAACTGTTACACATAATATTACTAAAATCTGCATGTGTGTGGAATTTCTCCACATATTTGAGAGATGTGTACTTATACTGTAGTCTAATGTTAATTCACACATATTAGAATGATCCTAACCAGTTAAGCACTAGTCAGGAGTAGACTCAGCAAAGGAAAATGAGCATTGCTGCATCTCTGAGAGACTTTTTCTGTGTTTTGATGGCACTTTTATCCATAAATACTGGTGGTGTCCGTAAAACTTAGACTGAGGTTAAACGCAGTGTCGTGTCTGCACAGGCCTGGTGTCAACAAACATCCCACGCCGCCCCTGTGTGGCTGATGATGGCATTACATCGACTTTGACCGTTCCACTGGCCCCCTGTCAATCACCACTGCAACTCCGCCTCGCAGTGAACCGATTGGAGGCCAGCAGGGCGCTGGAGTGTCAACGAGCCAATCGTGTGGCTCTGCCTCCTGTTAACAGGGCTTCTGTTCTCAATGTCCCCTCCGTGCCTGTGTGCTAGTGTTATTTATAGAAGCCTGAGGATGCGGAGTGGAAGAGGAAGAAATGAAAAGGGGGAGGAAGTAAAGAGAGGGTGAGACAGAAAAAGAAGAAGGAAGAGAAGGATGTCAGGAGATGATGACGACCTTGTCTTGCTCTGATGGTCTCTCAGAGAGAGACGGACAAGAGGGGACTGGTCCTTTTTGCAGGGCAGAGTACATATTGATCCCATCTTGGGAAACTCCATCTGCCTGATTGATGGTTTTCTTAAAGAGGAAAATGGGTGAAAAAAGCAGGGAATAAAAGAAGGGAAAGAGATATTAAAAGCTACTGTATATAGAGTGAAGGGGCAAAGATTGAGGTTAAAGCAGGGGTACATGAAGAATTATGCGATTAAATATATTCTTGAACCAAAATAGAACCCCTGAGTTAGAAAAAAAAAAAGAAAAGGCAAATGATAAAGACCACAGTGTGGTCACTAAATCACGTTTTGTATTTTTTAAGTTACAGATATATTCCAAAAATTTTTTTTTTTTTTTTTTGGCATGTTTCTCTGTAGGGCTGCGACTAACAACTACTCTCATGACCAATTGTCCTGTTAATTTATAGCTGCCAATGCCATTTCTCTCGTTTCAAATGTCATCTTGCCTGACTGAATGAAGAGTAGAACGGCAGGTAGGTCGCCAGTTAACTGAAGAGAGCATGCAATAAAACAAATGGGTGATCATAAAACACAGTCTTTTCTGCCTGAGGAATGTCGGATCCTGAGATCAAGTTGAACAATGGCTGAAACTATACAATAATTTAGCCAGTGATATATTGATCATTACTGTAACTGCCGTGCCTGCACAGGTTCGCAGAGAGGGGTCAGTGCACACGAGTGCCTTTCTGTGGAGACTTATGGCCACGGATGACATTTCTCTGGGTTTTGTTTGAAGGGTTGTTTCTGTTCTATGTGTTATAGTGGTGTAAATTACAGAAGGATGAATTAACTGGTGAGCCCTTGGTCAAAAAAATTGCTGTAAGGCCCCTATTGACCCCCACACACACCCCTCTCTGTCCACATGTGTATGTACCCTGTCAACTCTAAGTTCTCATCAAGTACAACAGTGTACAGCGGACCACACATGGCGGCTTCAATATTTATAATACCACCTGGCCCAGAGATTTCTCTATGCCAGTTAGTTGGTGGTACAACGTGTACTAAATTGATAAAGCTCTGAAAACCAGATTTTTACACATGGCACTCCACAAGGCAATGCAGGACCTGATTTTGTTGATATTTTAGTTTAGTGGCACAAATCCCTAAAACGTTTGCAATTTATCAAATTACAAAAACCTACTGAAAATATAATAAACCCAAGGCACTTTGGGCCTCTGTGGGTTCGGGACCGCGAAGCAGTTGCCCACAAATTTCAGGACTAAAACCGTAATTCCTATGCCTGAAGGAGCTTGTCCTGTCATATAAACACCTACACACATTAGATAAGAAAAAGATGAAAAGAGTGACAGCAAAGCTATTAGGTTTGGTTATCTGGTTATTTGGAAGGTTTTTCTAGAACAGAGGTTTCCAGATGTTTGGCTTGTGTCCTCTTTAAAGGAAACAGTTTATAATTATGACTCACTGTGGCCATGTTATATTTTAAAGGTGACGGTACGTGGAATTTCACAAGAAAAACTGAGAAACAAATGTGTTAAATTGTTTTCCTTTATTCCCTAAGTGAACCCTCGGATTTCTCTTTGGAGCCCTTGGGGGATCCTGATCCTCAAGTTGGGAGCCGCTGCCCCACAATAAGATGGCGTGTGACTAGTGTGTTACAATCAAACTCGATGGGAAGTCAACAGCAGTTGTAATCGTCTTCATCCGAGTGTTTGGCTGTGGTTGTCTACGTATAGCGTGGAACCTGATTTTACCTTTTTTTCCCCCTGACTTGCTAACTACATATCCCATTGCTTCCATGTCCATAGCCCTGCGTGACACGCATTTCACGCACAGGAGAGACACAGTGGGTCGGGTCTGTGTTTACTTCCGGACTCCGATTTAGACCTCGCTCAGACAGCAGCAGCTCCTGTGGAGGTTCAGGCTGTCAGCTAGCACGGTAGCCATACAAGGCTGCATGACAGAGGTTACAGGGTTGAACAGCGGCACCCCAACAGACGAGTCTCACTCGGCACCACTGCACACCGGACGCCGCGACTCTGGCCGGACCCACAGCGCTGCTCAAAGTCACTCAATGCTGCGCTCCCGCTACCAGCTAACAGACTGATCTGACTGTGTTCCTGCCACTCCATGATCCGAGATAGCTGAGGATCAAAACAAGGACAATCGCTCAAAGTTTAAGCGCCGTGTCTGTTCGACCGACTGGGATCCAGCGGCTGGGAGAGACGCGGGCCCCGGGGAAAGGGACGGGACTCGGGGGCCAGGCAGCCAGGGCAGCGAGGGTGGTGGCTCGATAGACTAGGGGGTCGCCTCCAGCTCCCGGTGGATTTATCCCCTGCCAGCTAACGTTAGCTAAGCTAGCTACAAACAGCATCATGGACTGGTTAATGGGGTGAGTACAGACAGCTAACTTGCCGAGCTAGCTTACTCTCCTCTGTCAGGTCAACTGCGCAGTCTTTCTGATGCTGGCTGCAAATCCACCGCTCAGTGGCTGACACCGCCAGGGTCAGCATTGGACAGGTGCACCGTCGTGTTGAACACTGTTCAATTTCCACTTTGACGCGTCAATCTTGCTTTAAGCGGGTATCATGTTGCCTAGCCTATTTTAGCTTGGCGATGCTAGCTTGGTAGCAAAGCTGGCAACGGTCTCAACCTGCAACGGTAAACCGACCAAATGATACACAAGGGCCAGGCGGTATTTTTGGGCATCTCTTTGGCCTGCGGCTAACTAGCCAACGATGGCAGCGCCAAGATTAGGTTGTGAAAATATCTCTGTACATGCAGTTTATTTATAGGAATGGTTAACAGAGCCAATGGGCTAACAGTAGCAGCCTGTCAGTCTGGCTAACGCGGCTGTGCCTGATTTCAGTTTATTTTCTGTGCAAGGTGCGCCGGTCTACGGGAACTATCGTTAGCACACATGCTAACTAACCTAATGTGCCACCTTCGGGACACAAACAGAAGCTCGGGTGTCAGCGAGCTTATTGATGGAGAATGTAGCTCTCCTACCTGGGGGAGGATAAGCAAACATTACGCAGATGTTGGGTGATTGCAGTCGGTAATTTAACAGTGTATATTTGTCTGTAGGTGCACAGTAGTTTAAGGTGTTGAGTAAGCTTTGTGAAATTCTCGCCTTGGTGTAGCAGGTGACACCTGACAGAAGCTGATGATGATATTTTTAGATTGGTATTATGCATGCCCTGTGTTTGGTGGTCAGTACTGGATGAGATACATGTCTCAGTATGACATTGGCTATAAAGCCTAAATTCAAGGCCACAGTCATTGTATTCAGGATTGCACTTACTGTATGGCATCAGTGTACATGATAGAGTAACTTCCCAAATCTTACCAGCCCAGTCTGCTATCGTAGGGCTCAGACTTGTTATCTTGCATTTACTTACGTATTTGCCTTGCACACTCATAAGTCATACTTGCCTGTAAGTAAAGGGGGGACTCAAGTCAAGTCACAGTCAAGTCTTCAGTCAGGTCACAGTCCAAGGTATGTTTTCATTCAGATAGTTGAGCTTTAATTTCACCCTGTCATGAGTTCAGATATCTTTCCAAAGAGGAGAACATCAGGTCTTTGGCAAATTACAAAAGGCTTGGACTTTCAAAATAAGGTGTGTCTCTGTGACGTTATTCTTTTTCTTGACTGCTTATCAGGTAGCACTTTACAAGCAGATCAGGGTTGAGGAAGGGTGGAGGCCTGGTGTCGGGTGTTTCTCCACATTGTGACATTTTGGCTGAGAGATAACAAAGCAGTCCCTCAGTTACCCCCAACCAGAATGCCAGCCAGCTGCCACCAGTGTTTACTAAATGTCACCTCTGCCAAGGAGGTTCTGTTTTTGGTCCCACTGGTCGGTGTACTGATCAACAGGATATCTGAGAAACTGCTTTACAAACTTCAACGGAGTTTGAGTAGTTTTTGGTTCAGAAAGCAGCACCTTATTTTCAGTTAAAACACTGTTACCATTCTCACTCATAGCTACTGAACCGTGAGGCATAAAAAATAAATCCTCCAGCGTTTGGTTCAGCACTTAGTCTTGCTCATTTTTGTCCTCACGGATTTTCCACCGTTTTTACAAAACACTTTTTTTCCTCAAATATATTCCAAGCTTTATAAATAAAATATTTGCATGACCCTGAACAAAGTTAGCATGTGTTTTTGGTATTTCATGCAGTTTTTCTATGCGTGGCCTGTTTTTCATAAACTATTAGGATTCTGCAGTTTTGATAGAAGTGTTCCCTCTATGAGTGCCTTCTTGTAGTTTTTATTTTTCTCATGTTTTTTCCTTCCTACTGACTTTTGTTTTCCTGGTTTTGGTAACTGGTTCTTGCATCGACTTGTCTCAAGTTGCGTCATTTCTCGGAGTTGTAAAAGTGATTAATAGGTCTTAGCCTCCTGTTCCATCTTTTTCTGAATCACTGACATGAAAAATAATAATTTCTTGCCCCAACAGTTGGTGCTGTCAGACCTAAACTGGTTTGTTCAGTGATTTGTTTGGAATTCAAGAGCAACACCCAGTTACATCTTGATGTTAGAGGAGGTGAGGAAGGTGAATAACTACCTATGAGTAAAAGAGAAGGCCACTGCCGGCCTGTGTTTGCTAACAGCCAGGATTATCATGAATGTCACTAAACTTAGTTGGCATTAATTCACATTCTCCATCTTAGGAAAGTTTTTGAATCTTTTCTTTATGGAATGACACCCTCTAAATAAGTCAGTGTCATTTCCTAAATGCCCTCATAGAAAAATGAGTCATGCTTATTCATGACAAGCGAAGTAGGGTACCTACAGCGTGTCATTACTGTCAGGTCTGTCTATTAAACTATAATGCTTTATAGCCACTGATTGTATTTGTACGTGTTGAGAGTTTCTACTTACCTGCATATTAAAGGAGCGCGTTGTCTACTGTGTATATACGGGTAAGGTGGGTATGTCAGCTGAATGCATTGGGAGCGAGCAGGCATGCGTCCAGCGTGCGTCACTGACAGAGTGGAGGCCATGAATGAGTTAACCAAGCGTGTAATCACTCTGAATACAGACCCAGGGTGAAGGACGCCACAGCCAGATCCGATGGAGGGAGGAAAAGAGAAGAGAAGAGAAGAGAGAGAGAGTGTGAGCAAGAGAGAGAGAGGGCTCAAGGATGATGAAGAAGGAGAGATGGCGTGGTGAAAGCAGCTCATTTGGGGAGAAATGTGCAGATGTAGAGAGAGAGATAGGATGGAGCATGGTGACTGAAAGAGGAGAGACGATGAGGGAAAAGGCAGGATGGAGGAATGGGACACGACACCTTTTTGATCAACAGACAGAAAAGGAAGGAAGGATGGAGGAAGGGGATGTGAATGCTTTTGATGGAATGGTTTTTTAGAGAGAAATTAGAAGGTGGGGGGAAGGGGTGGTGTAGTTTATAGGAAGGATGAAGCTCTCACATGGAGGTTTGTAGCAGATGACAAGCCCATGATGGCCTGCTAATGGTGGACAGATAGAGAGAAGGAGATCTAGAGACACTGATATGGGAGAGACAATGAGTGAAAAATGCACAAGAATAGACATCTTTTTTTGTAGTTTCTGCAGGAGGCTACAGATAGTGAGCATAACCTGTGTGCTTGCATAAAATGTAAGCCAAAATGTGTCAGTGCACTACGTGCAGTCTATCTGTGCACCGTGTATTTATTTTGGACAGAGAGCATTATTTCAGAGCTGATTGACCTCATCTGTCCGGACTCAGAATCAGACAGGACGCTAAATCACTGGGGAGATGCGCAACGCCTAAATGCGTCTTTTCCTGATGGGTGAAATGAGCAGGCTTTGACAGATGTTTAATCCCCTTGCTTTTGAGTGATGGATTGGTAATGCTGAACGACGAGCGAGAGAATAGAAACTACAGCGGCTAAGTGGAGTGCTCCTTCGCGCTGCCTGACTTGAGCCAGAGTCAGATTTTTTATGTACATTTAGCTCGCACTGCATCACGTGTGACTAAATGGTACATAGGCAGCGTATCATTATCCTGCATCTTTGGAGTAATGCAAGTAATAGTATGATAGATTCCCGTAATGAAGGGGCTGCATGTTGTATCCTCTCATTTTGTGGAAAACAATTTTTAGGCATAATGTTTACAGTGTTTGTCAGGTTCTTGTATCTGCTAAGATGATCTTTGTTTTAAAAAACAAGTAGGACTAAGATTGGTATGGAACCTCAAAACTTTTTGAGCACCAACTGAAATGTGTCCATAACAATGAGTATTGTAAACTGTCAAGTATAGAAAGTTGGCATTGAAATCTTGTCAGATTCACAGTCTTGTTAACTTATTCTTTGATCAGATATTTCCTGATTTTAGTGACGCAACTAATGATTATTTTCATCATCAATAAATCTGTTAATTATTTTCTCCATTAGTCATTTAGTCTGTTAAATGTCTAAAAATTATGGAAAAAAAGGCCATCACAATTTTCCACGGTACCCAACGTGACATCTTCAAGTGTTTTGTTTTGTCTGACCAGCAGTCAAAAACGAAAAAGATTTGATTTCCTGTAATATAAGACAAAGAAAAGCAGTAAATCTTTACATCTGAGAGGGTGGAACCAGCAAATCTCATAGTTTTTGTTAAATAATATTAAACACTGACAAGATTGAGAAGTTTGGTTGGTTATTCTAAAAAAACAAAGGGGTTTTGTAAAGGAAAAGTGTTTATATTCCTTAAACCTAAGTGTCGACAAAGCACTGTTATAGCATTGGTGCTGAAATATAGGTGACACTTCCATGTTGATAGATAAAAATGTCAAAATGATACCACATAAAAGTTAAACCAGATGGCACAGTGTTTGCAGAATTATAAAATGTGTTTGGGAAACAGATTTTGGAAAGTGTCCTTACTCAGGCACTGTGCACTGCTGGAGTTCAGCTGCTCACACTTCAAGAGTCTGTGTGAAATCGTTTCTCCCACTTTGACCTCTCTCGCCAGTCAACTTGTCAGCCACAATTGTCAAAAATTAAAAACCGGAGAGGAGACAAGTGTCAGGTGATTGTTCTGATGGCAGATAGAGAAGGGGAATTCACAAGAATCTCTTAAAGGGCTGAATTCCCCTACTGTGGGAAACGTCTATTTGCAATCTTCTGTCTCACCTTAAAAAAAGAAGTGTGTTCTGGTCTCTTCCAGGAGATATTTATCAGTGATTTTTCTCATGTTGTTTTTGGTGGTGTATTTTCTCAACCTTTTTTTTGATGCCCACAACCCCGTTCATAAGTGTCAAGTTTCTCTTGACCCCAGCAGTTAGACAGCTGCCATGTAAATGTCAGTATAGCATAAGTGTGTAATATAATTTCAAAAGGCAGGGAGGGAAAAACTCATGAATTCTAGAGACTACTTCTCAGTTTCAAACCGAACAATCTAAAATTGCCAGAGATCATTTTCTGTTACAGTGTTTGATCATATTAATAGAGTAGTGAAATGGGTGGGTGTATGTCTGGCAGCTAGGGTTCCTGTGATAACAGTGCAATTAATTTTTTTCCATGATAGGTGATTGGCTATTACTAACACATATATGGGTGTGAAACTTTCCAGTTCAATCATCAAATCATTAAAAGGTTGGTTACAACTTTACATATAATTTCTGTAGATAAGTCAGCTACAAGATACAGAAAGTGCTGCGAAAAGAAACCTCTACTGTCCGAGTTTCAGTTCTGTTGTTGCTTACTTTTGGATTTTGCATCAATTTGCGAACGATTAAACAATGAGGTGTTCTGCCTGGCTAGTGTATATCCGAACTGCTGATGAGCCTCGAGAGTATTGTGTTGTTTAGTGGCACTCAACCTACCAAACTCCAGTGGGGAAAAAAGTGAATTGTCGGGTACATATATGAAATTTGACATTTAAAATAACATAACCCTTTACTATCACTCAATTATGCAGCAGTTTCCACATTGAAATTGTCATAACCTTTCAAATATGACTTTATTTTGGGGAAAAACACTTTGCTACTCCAAATCTGACACGAAGTACACCGTCTTTACCGAAGAAGATTCCTAGCAACCATAATCCAGTGAAATGGTCCACAAAAATGATGTCTTTCAAACAGACTTTTAAAAATATATCCAAAAATGTCAGTATGTCAGTCTTAGAAATCTTCCATTACCCTATTTACATATCAACCGATCTCTGGTCCTGAACCCAAGCACAAGAAACTCCGTGGTAGCACTTTGGGTGATGGTGGTTGTAGTTTCAGTCTTACTTTGCGTGTTTGAATAATATCCTTCCTATGTTTTTGACTTGTGTATGTGTATGTAGATGTTCTCAATGGCGATTTTGCACACTGCAACCATGTCCTCATACAACTGCAGTGCCTTATTTCCATCTCCACCACACACAGACACACACACACACACACACACACACACACACACACACACACACAGAAACACACTACTGCACACAGTCTCAGCCCAGGTGGCTGTTTCCGCTGCTCGCACCGCAGATGCAGGGCTGATAATAGGCTGTGACAGATGAGCAGACATCATCTCAAAGCAGTCACTTGCACGAGAATAGAAACTAACCAGCACTGTTACTGGGTTGCTTATTCTAGACTAGGATAGAGTCTGACTTTGTTGTCTTTATTTCTAACTTTGCGATCCTCCACAGTGCTTCTCTGCTGCAGTGTTTATTTATTACGACTGACCTGTGGGCTGTGCAGCAGTTTGCTCACCAGAAGGCCCCAGTGTCCGCCTGGGGAAGAACCGTTGACTAGTTTGCTACTGTGACAGCGAAGAGAGCTTCTGTTGGCTTTTTGTGTGACAGAGCATACAGTGAGGATTCCTCTCCATTAACAATCAGTTTATTGTGTCTGGCACTAAAGTTTGCTTTACGACTCCACACCCAATGCAGCCCAGGCCAAGATTTTTAAGACCAAGTTAGCCAGCCAAACCTTTAACGGACAGTAACGTGGTGTGGTTTTTACAAATTGACCTTGTGTTGTGAGTGGCAGTTAGCCCAGTGTCTTGACACACATCAGCTCTCCAAAGCATCCAACCCTGAGAAAAACGACGCCATGGTTCACATAAGTTGTTTTGGAAACATCCTCTGACTGATGGTGTTAGGTGCATATCTTATTCATAAACAGTTTTAAGTTTCTAGTCATTCAGTCAGTAAAGGACTTGCGTGTCAGTGATGGAGCTGAGGTCTCTATTAAACTGGAATCCAAGTGGCTGTGAGCCTGAGCTTTTGTCTTCAGTAGAGCCTGGCAAAAAATAATTCTTTTTTAGAGCTCAGTTAGTCAATTATTCTATGAGTCAGTCCACAGAGAATTGATAGGAATTTTTTCTATATAATTGATGAATCAAGCATAGTTATTTTAATGCCAAAATGCCAAACATTCTCTGTTCCTAGCTTCTCAAAAGTGAGGATTTGTTGCATTTCTTTGTCCTACGTGATAATAAACTAAATATATTTGGGTTTTTAGACTGTTGGTAGAATTAAAAATAGAAATTTGAAGATGTGACCTTAGGATTTCTGAAACTGTAATGGGCATTTTTCACATTTTTCGGCCATTTTTATAGACGAAATGATTAAATAAACAACGATGCGACACCACCAAAAACTAGGGACTCAAACATTGCCTAACAGGTTTTTTTTTTTTTTTGTATACACAAAAACAACAACAAAAACGAAAAGGTCAAATCTGTATGTATTGCAGTGCATTTCTAATGAATTGCAATCAATTGTACAGGGATTAATATTTTTCTCATCATTGCATTGCGTGCCTCAGTTTCCAGATGGAGCTAAGACATACTCCACCCTGCCTTGATGGAGCTGGGCCCTGGCCTGGGGGCTCAGTGGCAAGCTTCAGGTTATTCTCTCATGATGTACTGTCGTGCCGAGGAATTGGCTGGATGACAAGAAGACTAGTTGGCTTGTTTACTCCCCAGAAAGAGCATTTTAGTCACTTTCAGCTCTCCAATTCACTCTGTCTTTCATTCCCTGGCTAGGTATTCTCCCTCTCTATCTATCTTTCTATCTTTTTAATTCCCCCCTCCCCTTCAGGACGCTGATGTGCAGAGACCTTTGCGTGCTTGGCTGCTGCCTGAGTTGGACTGTTCAGCCGCGAAGAGCAAGGCAGCGTTTAACAGGCCTGGGGCAGCCTCGGCCCTCTCTGAGAGATGTTTAACAACAACAGCAAGCAGCTTGTTCGCTGCGTATTAGGAGCTGAACATGTAAGAGGATAGCCTATACGCTGAGTAATATCGTGCAAGCTCTATCATGCTGTTTTTGTGTGCTGGCCTCGTGTCTTTGGGCAAGGGACAGAGGAAGGAAAACAGTGGAAATCAAAGCAGAGCTGGAGGAGCAGAGTCTAAACAACTAAGTCCTCAGCTCCCCTCTCTAACATCAGCACCCTTCTTTGACTTTTGGTGGCATTCACTGCTCATGATGGTTGCGTCGTCGTTTTGGGGCAACAGTAGCTGATTCCGCCGCTTCCTCAGTAGCACAAGAGAGCGAAAAGTGAGCAGCGAGGCTGTCGCCACGTCGTAAAAGCTCAGTTGTCATAGTTCAGAGGAGTTGATGACTTCGGGTTTCACAGGAAGCTGAAGTAGTTGATCTGGCACAGAGAAATGTTTGCAGTCAAGACACAAAGAACCATTGTCTCTTCTTCCAAATCTTAGGTGTGTTGAAGTGCAGTTTTAAAGTAGCTGGTGTCTAAAAGCTCGAAGTGAATTGTAAGCGAGCCTTTCCCAGGCTTGAAGTCACACCACTGTATCATGGAGTGCTTTAAGGACATCAGTGTGCATCATTGAGGGAGATATAAAGGCTCTATTGAATGCCTTTTGAGGAGGCAAATAGCCTGGGTACAAAACACATACACAGAGACACTCCTGAGTAAATACTGCAATACTTTTGGGTTTGTCTCCTGACATGCCTCTCTGCTTCCCTGTCTTCCCTTCCCAATTCTCAAAGGCAGGGACAGGGAGAGGCCAAGAAATGAACGTGAAACCAGAATGACTCGGCAGTTTGCCTTTCACTGAACATGCATAAGTGGATGATTGGAAAATCCAAATGCATGGGCGTATTAAGCACTTCCTTCAACACTGGAGGTGGAAACTCTAGGGCGTGTGCTGTGTTTTTCTTTTTTTTTTTTTTTTTTTTTTTTTTTTTTGTCCTTATCACCAGCATGTTTGAGTGAAGATGAAGTTTCAAAAGCCTGAGGACGGCACACGCTGTGTAAGTATAGTGCAACCTAATATTGTGATGGATGAAGATGCTGCAAATGCAACCCACCTCAATATCTGGAGCTGGTTGTGCTTATGAAACCTCTCCGCCTGCCCAAATGGGTCCTGACTTGATCAAAAGCCTGAACAGGCTGCATTTCACAGTGTCGACTGCACAGATTGCTGACATTTAACCAGCAGCCTCTGAAATATATGATGATGTAACCACTGAGATAAACAGTAGACCTCCTTTTTAAATAATGTGACCATACTGCTTTCACTTTGCAGATTTTCTGCTTATTTCAGCCACACTGTTGTGTTGTGCTGTGTGGCATGACATGGACTTCACTGCTTCCTACAGTAGCAGGACTGGCTGCCACAGGCCTGGAAGCAGCTACCGTTCTGTCGGAGAGTATCATAGTCATGGACTGCTGCCGGCTAGAGCTGTCTTAAGATTAGCTAAAATAAGTTGAACACCTTGCAGCAGGATTTAGAGTTGTTGTTTCCATCCACCCACACAGGACACCCTGCAGAACAGTTGGCTACATTTTTTTAGGACTGGATGCAGTCTTTCAGATTCAGCTTATGCTATAAATTACATTTATGGATACCTTTCTTCTTTGAGAAGAAGCATATTTAATCTGTCAATTTACATGGTTCATTTCAAGACATCTTTAGGTTCCACTTGCATTTTCTAAATAATCAGACAAAAACAATATCTCTGTGTCATTATATTTCATCATATGAGGGCATCTTCTGAATTTTTTCATGTAAATGCTGTGGTAATTCCAAATAAAGGGGAACAGTATCAGTAGGCGCACACATAATCCTAAACAAGCGTTGTTACTCTACATTCACAGTGTGGTGTCTAACAGTTTTGTGTTAATAAGCTAAATTTGAGCTACTGATATAAGTCCAGCTGTTCAACCTTATAAGGGCTATATGTAAGTTTTTGCTATTGCTACATAGCCAACGTTAGCATTAAAAGCTGTTTACTTACCAGTCTAGAAGAAATTTTACGAATTCAGCATCAAACTTCATTCCTTCATTAGCCAAGAACTGTCTCCAGCATTGGAAAGCAATGCCAATGTTAACTCTTGTTTTGCTTCCATTTCTGTCACTTCTTTCCTTCTAGATAGCATGCTAACCAGCTAGTCCTGGCCCATTCTGTCTCATAATACCACTTTGCAATAGTGACTCAGTAGCTGTGTTTCCATCAATGTATTTTTAATCACATTTTGAAATATCGCATTAGAAAATCTTGATGTAAACCCCAGAATTCTAAAAAAAGCTGACCCAATTGCATTAAAGTTTTTATGCTCGCTTGACGTGTTTTTTGCCTTTTTCGAAAAAGGGTTAATGCGCTTAATGGGAATCCGAATAAGTTCTGACGTAGCAAACATTTAACTCACATGACTGATCATCTGTTTCCGCTTCTAGAGAATAAGAAGAAGGAGGAAGAGCGGTATCCAGCATCTTCCTGTCTTTGGACAGCATGAGACATAGCCAGTCCTAGCTGACATCAAAGAATAGTTAAAACTTGCCCAACTGAAAAAATTCTTGAAGCCCTCCCTCCATTTTTCTCTCATAGATGGCCAAGGCGACTGGTTTTGTTTCTCCTTCTTCTTCAAGGTTTTTGGGCAGTTGTCAAACAACTTGTTTTGTTTCCGGTTCGTAACCTCTACTTCTTCTACTCTGTTTATAACAGCCATGCGTAACATAGCCTATACTGCCACCATCTGACGACACAATGCAGCCTAGTTTATTCACTTCAAACCAGTTGATGGAAATGCGCCTAATTTGCATTTTCTTTTTTTCTTCTTTTTTGTGACATTTCAAAAGTTCGCTTCAAATTCGCTTGACAATTATATGTAAACATGACTACTGTAGCATCCTGTCTGCCCTCAGTCCAACAAAAGAGGATGAAGTAGTCCTTCCGAGAGGGCGTATTTTAACCTCTTGTCTTGTAAACGCAACAATGGCTGAAGCTTTTGGTAAGTAAACATCTGTTAATGCTAACACTGCTTATGCAGCGATAGTAAAACCTTACATATAGCACCTTTAAACTATCTTTAGCTTGATGCAGGGTGTATCCAGCTTGTTGTTATTATCAGACTAATATCAGCTTGGGGTCTGACAGGTTATGTAGCGATTTCTTCTCACATCCCCACCTTGCTGTGACTGACTCTTAATTTCATAAAATTTATTTTATTTTTTAATTTTCTGATCACATCACATCTGACTTTCCACCAAATTTCACTGAAATCTTTTCAGAAATGTTTTAATTTTCCAGCTAATTTATACTCAAAAGGGACCTACCGCAAAACCTCCTGGACTTAGGTAATAAAATAAACAGCTGGGATGTGACATGTAGAGTAAAAAATGGGAAGATGGGCTACTGGAGCAGTGCAAATTGAAAACACCAGAGAAGAAGAAAGATGGGACAGAAGAGCAGAGGGCAGCTGATAAGAAGGAAGAGCAGCGGGAGAATATAGGAAGCGCGAGTAAAGAGTAAGGGAAGGAGGGAAACGATAGTGGCACAGAGGTGATAGGTGAGATATAGAGATAAATGGGAAGCTGGGACGTGGGACACAGAGCTAGATTAGAAACAGCAGAGGTCAGCAATAGAGGACAGAGAGGGAGATTTAACAGCAGGGGCCCAGGCCGCTGGTGACGGAGAGAGAAATAGTCTGGAGCCGTGTGCAGGTCAGAAAGAGGAGAAAGCTAACAGAAGGAAAAGAGAAATAAAAATGCATTGAATAACGTTTCCTGATCCTGCATTCATTGATTTGATTCCCAAAACCTTAAAACCAAGATTTGAGTGTTTGCCCAGCAAAACAGTAGTTCCTCATTCAACCTCAAAGATAAGAGACCTTAATTTGTCTTTGAAGAGGAAGGCTTTAATTTTGGGTGATTTTATTTATTTTTCCACTGAGATGTGACTAGCATCCTCAGACAAGGCTTCAGCTGAGCGATCAGCTGCTAAATCTTTGCAGAACCGGTGGGCTGCTGGCTTTGGCGTAAGCTAGCTAGGTTTGTCCTTGGTGGCTGAGGCTAGGACGCTTGGCTGGTCTGAACTGTAATTGGATTAGAGATCTCTGCGTTGCATCAGGCACGGGAAGCAGAGTATACACACACACCTCTGAGAACCAAGTTCATCTCAATACTTGAGGATTTACTGCTCTTCCGCCCCATTTTTTTCTTTTAAAGTTTCTTCCATCCCGTTTTTTTTTTTGATCCCTCTTTAATCAGCGACCAACTTCTTCCCCCTGGACGTTATTTATATGTATAGGCGTGCATTGTTGTGTATGTGCACAACGAAGCGTACGTGTAAATGTGCATGTATATGCATTAGCCCTGTGCCATGGATATCCTCTCTAAATGGGATCAAAGGAGTTGCAGCAGAGCCCATGCCCAGAACATACAGGAGAATAAAGAACAGGAAACAATAGTCAAGTGCAGATAATGATGTGAGCCTTCATACCCAACATGATAGATGAGAATATGAGGAAGTCCTACTGTACTTGGAGAAAGGAGTGAGAGAGCTGCTCTTGACCTTTTTTTTTTTTTTTTTTTTTTTTTTTTTAAATAGTGAACATCCTGTTTAGCAGCTCTGGACAGGAAATAGGAGGTGATTTCATCGCTGGTATGCGTCCCGATTGCCTCATTTACCTCTCTTTACCTTTCGGTGTGAAAAGTCTTAGTCAGTGAAGAGTTTCCTTCACTTTACAAAGATTTGGAATAGAGCTCATGATAAGCTGTACTAATTTCTTCAAACTCAGAACTGGGTACAGTGTGTTCCGGATTCTATTCATTTATTTGTCTCATTTTGCGGCTCATTCATTCGGCTTATGTGTCATGGAAGTGTCGGATTTTAGTGACTTAGCTGATACTAATATCTTTGAGAATGGAGGAGGAGAGGAAAGCTCAATTCCCAGGTCATCAACATTTCCAGTAAACATTCCTGCGCCTCACTATCGGTAGGGAAGGTTCAGTGCCAAGGAAGAAACAGTGTACTAAAAGATGTCAGGTGTTACTGATCTGTGTATCACATGAGCAGGGGGTGATAAAGTGTGTTAGACAGGTTAAACATGAGACTGACATCGGCATGAAGAAAGCAACCTATAGGAAGTGACATGAAAAAGGAAGGATTTCCCCTGTCTGGTTCTGCCCTTTATCTTCATGTACATATGTTTTCGTACGTGCATATGTGCATTAACAGTCATACAGCAAGTGTGGATCTGGTTGGTGCGAGAAATTAAACAGCAGCAAGCTGGAACCTCTCAGCAAGGAAAATAACAGCAGCAGCAGTTTAGACTTGCAGATTTAGTAGATATTAGTTTATTTACACCATGACGAAAAGCTATTAATTAGTCTTTTACATCAACAAGTTGAAATGTAAAACCTTTTGATGATTTAAAATCTGAGTTTTTTACACGTATTTGTTGCAGAGGTTGGCCATCAGAACTAGTGATCATCTCAACTAACAGCAGAAGAAACTAGAGCTGAAGGCTGCACCTATTACTACTACTATTTATGACTATTTTCGTTATTCACTAATCAGGCAGTTTTTTGTTTGATGATGAATCGTTTAGTCTTTAAAATGTGAAAAAGTGAGTAAAAAATGAGCATTACATTTTTATTTATAGCTCAAGAAGATGGCTTCAGGTGTCTTGTTTTGTCTGAACCCAAAATATTCAGTTTACAATGATATAAAACACAGAAAAGCAGCAGCCAGTCTTCACATTTCAGAAGCTAAAACCAGCAACGTTGGCAAAGGCATTTTAGCCTGAAACATGACTTGAGAAATGTATCGTCCATTATCTAGTTGTTGATAATTTTCTGTTAATTGACTATTGGTTTCCAGCACTTTTGAAGACACACATTTTTTAGGTACTGCTCTCATATTAGTCAACAACATTTCACAAGTGTTAAAATGGCAGCAGCCTTTTCTTTCTTTACCTGACTGCAACATCATAATGTCTGCATCTGCAGATCTCACACAGGCTTTGTTGGGGATGATCTCCAGCCTGCTAAACATGAGCGTGTGAGTTTGTGATTGTGTTACAGGCCAGCTCCATGAGGTGCCTCACATCTAAAAAAAGGATGTGGAGGAGGACAGAGATGTTTTTTGAGAGAAAAGTTTGACTTGGAATGAAGGCAAATGTCGAGAACAGCGAGGGAGCTGGTGCTCAGGGTCATCTGATTTCCGCTGCTGAGTTAGGGTCACTGTATGGGAGCTGCTGACTGGGCATACCAGGAATCAGGCATGAAAACTCAAGGCTGGACACAAGACACACAGAGTATTTGACCCCTATAAGGCCTCTGATATCCCCTTGAGGAAGTGTGTTTGCGTGCGTGCGTGCATGCGTGCGCCCGTGTATAAACACAGATAAGTCTGACTGACTGAGGGCTTGTAGAAGGGCAGGCAGGGAAACGTGCTTTGTCCGTGTGCTGTCCTATTCACACACACACAGTCAAGGTCTTCCATACACAGCTGCTTATCATGATGTCACAACACTGGCTTTTTCTTCTCTGTTGTGTGCTTCAGGCTGTAGACCTGCTAAAACGTGACCTTTCTGAAAGCCTTGTTAATCATCAGTGGCCTCGGACCTGGGCGGCTCGTGATACATGCTTACACTGAGCCAACAGTCTGGTAGCATTAGGAGCTAGGTTACAAGCTAGCTGCACTAAAGACTGGCTGTGAACACAGGGTATAATGAGGAGTCCAGAAAGGGCTCACTCTGCCACAGTTTAATCCATGAAACCAGGGGAAGGAAGGAAGGACGTCTCACCATCACGTCCAACTCATTCCGTCACCATGAAAGTTTCACTGAAATGTATAACATATTACAAGTTAGACTGTGACAGGCACACTTTATCTTTCTGTGTTTACATTAACGGATAGCTGGCCATAAAGAGGTTATTGGTTATTGAGTAGATTGGTTATAGGTGCAAGCAAGCTAACTAAGGCAAACAAGCTAGCTAAGCACTTGCTAGTTAAGCTAGCAAACTAAAACAATTTTGCATGTCCTGAATGTGAGTTCTGGCCTTTTTTTGGTGGTGTCTGTTTTGAAATGTCCTAAGTTGTTCAGTTAGCATGTTAGTGGTAGGGTTGGGTACTGAACCTCAGTAGTTTTTGAGTACAAGACAAGTCGTCTCTGAAGCAGTGACAAGTATCAGAAGTTGGCATTGAATGTTGGGTCATATTTTTAGGCTTGTTTACTTAATATTTGAGCAGATTCCCTGGTCTGGATTGGGAAACTTTTTTTTCTATTTTAAGACTATGTTTATTTAGGCAAAGTTCTTTATTTAACAAACATGTTTTTTAATTCTCAAGCTAAGATATCAGAAAAAGTAACATTTTGATATCAGTGCATAGACTCAGGTATTGTTATGATGCAGATATGGAAAATTTCCAAAAGATACTCCACCCTAAATAGTAGATTAAGATAACTTGATTTAGGGATCATGCTTTTGTTTCTATAAATACAAAATACAAATAAAATACAAACATTTCTATAAATATTAAATATGTCTCAAAGGCCAAGACCAAGAAATTGGACAAAGATGTATGATATAGTCATCAACTGCAGGCAGGAAACAGAAAATAGGGAGTCTAAGTCTGTTCTGCCTTCCTCTGCTTTCCAGTTTCATCCTTTAGTTTTATCTACCCGTTGTTTTGCTCTTGCTGACTGGCTCATACTCCTGAAAGAGGTTTTCTACCTACAGTAACTGCCTCGCTCTGGAAACCATAGTGAACTGAGTCATATATCAGGGGGAGTGTGCAGAGCCGAGCAGGCTACTACAGATCAGGGGTGAGAGGAGTGTGCTGCTGATTTATTACTGGCCGTTAGCTGGTTAAATGAGGCTAAGTGAGCTGGTCAGCTCAGGGAGGTGAGATGGAAGAGATTAGCCTACATAAAGAGTGATGGAGGGAGGAGATCTGTGAAGCAAAAGGTGACTCCTGACCTGCTGTCTTTTGCTTGCTGTTTCTTCTTATCTGCACCCTCTTCCCTCCTCTGCTCTGCTACTCTGCCCTTTCCTTTATCCTTGTATCCTCCCTATAAGTTTCTCATGCTTCCTCTGCAAAGCAGTGCTGGATATGTTGGGCTATTTTGAGAAGTAGCAAACAACGTCTGTGTTTTCTAATTATTATGCAACAATATGAGGTTGTCATTGTCACTGTCAGTGTTGCTTCCGTGTGCAGCATTCCAACGCTAAGCTTGGCTTGGTCAAATTCACAACTAGTATACCACATGTCACAATGCATCTATTTTTAAAAAAGCAGTTGTAATGGCTTCTTCATTTTCTTCTGCAGTTTGACATGCCTGTCGGGGATGGATTAAATGCTGAGAGGGACTTGTTTTGAATATTTGAATGTTAACAAAATTTCAGATGTATATGTGCATCAACAAAGTATCACAAACAGCTGCAACAGTTAGTTGTATATTTAATCTGCAACTGTTATAATAATGGGTGATTCGTTTGTCACCTTTTAGCTTTTCAGATGTGAGGATTTGCTGTTCTTTTATCTGATAGGAGCTCGCAGGAAGTCTTCATCACTCGCAGCGCTGAAGGGAAAGCGAACAGCAAGATGCACAACAACAGGAAGTGCCGCTTTCCTCTCATTGGCTCTGGCTGGGTGTGTATCACTCCGCTTGGTTTATCAGAAAGCAGCAATGTGAACTCCGTCTCTAACCGCACATGTCTTTCGCCATTTTTTTGATCTCCACGTCCTCTCTACTGTCAGTGATAACCACTCTGGCTCTGTGCAGCTGCACTCCATGCCTGAATACTGATAACTGGCCTTTGTGTCCTCTGCCATATTTTCTATTTGTTAAGTTGACTGTGCAGTGAAGTAGCCTCTGGGAACTTGATGTGATGTCATGCAATGTCCAAAATCAGTAATAAAAATACTCAAACAAATAAGAGAAAGGAACAAGACCTCTTAAAAGCTGTTAAAAATCGCTGTGATTAAATTGGAATTCTCCTTTTAATACTTTTATTGAGACATTTCAATGTATAGAGACTTTCATAACACACATAAATTCTTTATTGTGCCTCTTCTCTGTCTTGCTCGGGGCAGCTGACCTTGCCATATTACTTCTTATTGTCTTATATTGCAGTGGGACCTCCACCAAAATTGGTATATTAGAGTTATCTATCTCTCTAACAGCTGAAAGGCGGTTAGAGGTCACCAGTCTCTTCAAAGACTGTGCAGAGTATGGACAATGTACACCTTCACACATACACACACACCACCGCACATACCAGCTGTTACATAACCACTGGCAGCGGTGGAGTGCACACTTCACCAGTGTGTGTATTTGTGCAAGTAGGCATGGGAGTAAGGAACAGTTTACAGTGTGGGGATTAGCTACCTGGGTAAGGCCTTTGCTAACATCAGCTCAGAGCTGTCGGAACATGGTGCATGTGTGCAACACAAGCTTTCTGTTGCTTTTTCACACACCCGCAGGGCTACAGTTTTGAACACATTAGAGGGAACGTCACTGCACAATTCTGGTATCTTTTCGAATTTTGGATCTAAGTCATTCACAGCCTGCTCCTTTCAGGCTACAGCTCAGTGTTTGGTAATGCGGATCAAAATAGGTCGTGTAAACACTGCTGTACAAACAGTTGGGAAATATTTTATTTAAAAAATGTTTGTGCTTATTCTGCATTTCTCATTCCGAGGTATGGTCACAAAGATTTTAAAACTCTTGAATTTTTGAGTTACACATTGTAGTTTGGAGACCACACTTTATTGTGATTCATTACTTTGTTTGTCATAGCTGCTATAAGAAAAGCTTATATGATATCACTCGGGTAAACATGTTGAATTTAGTTATAATTTGTACTAGTAAAATCCCTACTGAATCAGTAACTCTCTCTTATGCAGCCCTGTGTACATCCTCAAGGACATTCACTGATTGTCAGTTTTTTAGTAAAAGTGTCCAAAGTTCTGTTAATCACCAAATAGGACATTAAATGTAATTTAGATGTCCTTGAACTTAAAAACCTGGTGTGTTTTGAAAACTTGTTTTGGACAGTGGAAGAGGCCAGCCTCCATTGTTCACCCTTTCTTCTGTCTCTGAGCTGCTAATTTTACCACCTTAATAGTAAGTACAGCCCAGGAACTCTCAGTTTTTCTTTCAGGGAAATACGTACAATTCTCTGTGCGTTGCAGCTCTCGAAACTCCACCAACAATACTAGCTTGACTTCAGGAAGAGTCGATCTGTTTCTGTAGACAGAATTTGGCTGTTGTGTCTCTTCATACCACATGATGGCAGCACATGTGTAGTTCACATGACCGTCCAGTCAGCAGGAACTTGCTACTGGGTAAAAAAATGCTTACCTGTCAGCAGTTAGGTAACTTTGGTCAATCATGCCCCTTTTAGCAAGTCATATGAGTTTGCCATTTTACAAGACAGAGTGGTGTATACTCAGCTCTTTGTGCGTTTGTTATGAGTGTTGAGACAGAGGAAGCATTTCACAAGGAAATGAGATGTTGAAGACACTGTGGGGACATAAAGAGAAAATTAGATAAAAGTAGAAAGTGAAAGAATAGAAAGAGGAGGGAAAAAAAGAGTGATCCAATGAGCATGAAATCAGATATTGTTGCATAATCATGGCTTGCAGGTCTTCCCAGTGTACACCAGGCACTGTCGGCTCTTTCCAGTCCAGTATCACATGACGGTATCAGGCGGCTGCAGTATTAAACCAGCAATGCCAGTCAACCACCAGCCAGAGGCAAACACAAAGATCAATAGTTCTGTTCTTCTCTGAACTGAAGCACGTTCTTTTATTTAGTAAATGTATTTTAAATTTATTTTCAAGTGGAAGTTTTCTTCAAAACCCAAGTTAGAATACTTGGATGTTCAAATCATGATTTATTTGTGGTTGCACACTGAAGTCAGTGCTAGAGTAACACTGATGGTTTATTTCTTCATCTTAGTTTAAGGGTTTTCTCCCAGTGTGAAACCTGTTTTTAGTATTTTTTTTCTCCACAGAAGAGGATTCTTTGTGGAAAAGCCGAGAAGCTTTTAAATGTTCTCTTAAAATGTTTTACTTTCTCCACAAAGGTTCTTACGGGCAGCGAACAACTCACCCTAGTGGTTTTGTTAGCTTTCTTCTCCTCGCCTCCCTCTGTTCATTACATGCCGTCGGCGTCTGTCAAATACCAGCAATACCAGACGCCGCTGAGGCATCAGCGCAGCTTTCCTTCTCCTTCCTTCCGTTGTCTTTTTCATCTTTGTTTTTAATCTTCTGTCCTTGCCTCCTCCCTTCTACCACTGGTGCAGAGCCTTCGTTCACATGCCAGCCATATCAGACTGCATACCAGTCAAGAGGACATCAGCGACTGCTTCCACCTCTACCTGCAGGTTCTCGGCCCTGCCTGCCTGCTGCCTTTCTCTCATCACTGCTGCACAGCACCAGCACAGTTCACTTGGCACAGCAATGAGAAAGAGGCGATGCTAGTCTCTTTCAACATGAGAGATGCATTTTTTCTTGGTAAACAGTAGGTGGCATCATAGTACGACAAATCTCAGCAGTTCCCCATATCAGTGCTTCATCTCCACTTTGGTATGCCAGTCTTTAAAATAGACCTAACTAGTGAATGATTTTCTTTCTGAGAAAAGTGTAAGTTTCTAGAAAAATTATGAGGACAATGATTATTTTCATTATCTTTTATTGTATTTATTATTTTTGATTAATCATTTGCTATCCAAAATGTCAGAAAGTGGTGAAAACGTCCATCACAGTTTTCCAGAGTCAGGGTGAGATCCTAAAATGTCTTTTTTTTCTTTCTTTTTTTCTTTTTTTTTTTCTTTGACTTATAGATATTCGATTTACAATCATACAAGTCTAAGAAAGCCACCAAATATTAACATTTGAGAGGCTGAAAGGAGTGAATTTGGGGCATTTTTGCTTAAAAATAAGCTAAATGATTAATCGATTATCAAAATAGTTTTCTGTTGATCAATTAATCCATTAATCGACTAATTGTTTCAGCTCTAAAGGACATGTCCTTAGCGACTTCTGCCAGCAGCATAATAACTAGGAGAAATTTAAAAATTTGGTACTTTTTCTTTTGCATGTTGAATGGTTTTTCAAAGCTGTCTCTGAGCATCACGTTCCCCAAATGCCTGAGCAGTGATCATTGCATGGGTAAGGTTGCATTTCATCCCCTCCATCAGGTGGAATTTGAGCTGAAACCAAAGCTGTCTAGATATAGAAAAATAACACTGATTGGGTGCGGAGCCCAGAAATACCCAGACATAACATTTTCCTTTACAGCCGATCCAGGAGACATTTGAGAAAATGTTAACATCACTGTCATTTTGCTCCATTTATTTCACACTTAACTCATGAGTACCTGCATACCTAGAGACCAGTATCGTTGGAAGGTACCTCAGCTTTGTGGTGATAGATAGTCAGATAGAGACGGGTAACAGAAGCCAGAAGGAATGGACAGACTGTAAAAGGTGAGTTATAGTGGTGTCCTCTCACTATAGACCAGGCTGTATGTGAAACACACACACACACAGACAGACTGACGGACTCCTGGCGTCACCCAGCCTGGCTGTATATATAGACCCTTTCATACTGCACCCCTTGGCTGGCCCCAGCTCACATATACCTCTGACTTTGCTTAGTGTGTGTGTTTGTGTTTGTTTGTGTGTGCTGAAGCATATTTACAGTGCACCCACTTGTGTTAGAGAGAAAAACCGAACGTGCTTGGTTCTTGGCAGCAAAACCCTATGTACATTAAACTGCGTAATACACACATGTGAGAGGTTTCATAAGATTCGCCTTTTTTTTCTTGGCATTAACAGCAGGGAGTGGTATGTGTGTGTTTGTGTGTTGGTGTGTGAGAGTGACAGAGTTTTCTGTCAGTATCACCTCTGTCTGTGTTGGGGAACACACGCAGTGACATGGTCTTTCTAAAGCTGGCGTCTCCTCTCATGCATGCACTCAAGTTGCTGGAAGCCACAGTTGTGCGTGTGCGTGTGTGTGTGCGTGCGTGCGTGTGTGTGCGTGTCCATTGCGGTCCAGCATTTGACTCTGTGCAATGTATTCCTGGAAAGCCTGTGTAGGAGTAGAGGGGCCAGGCCTCTTCCGCAGCCGCACCGCAGCCAGCCATGACTGTTTTCTGGAAGCTTCCCTGTCACTGGGAACGAGGCAGTTTATGTGTAATTTATTTTATCCTTAATCTCAACACTTTCAGAGAAAACCTGCAGCTTTCTCCTTAAACGAAAAAGAAAAGGCATCATGCAATGACGCCATTAGTGTGCATGGACACACAGTCAAAGTTCATATCATTCTTACACAACATGCACCAGGAAGAGCAATGTAGGGAAGGACTGTCAGATGGACAGGAGGAGGGGGGAAAAGGGGGTCTCATGATGCAAGGGAGGTATGCATAGCAAAAGAGGCTTGAATAGAAATAAGGATTGCCAAAGAAGCAAGAAAGCTCAAATTAGCTTAATGAAGGGGCTGCGAAGGGAGCCATAAAGTCAGGGGCAGTAAAGGTGTAGGTGATGAATAAGTGCAGGAAGGAGGAATGGATTGAAACTGAAAAGGAGGAGGGGTGGGGGTGGGGCTGGTTGTTTTGAACTGCATCAATAAAGCTCAGGCTAATTGTGCCTCTGTGGTCTGCAGTGTTAACCCTCTTTTCTTTCCCCCGTCTTCCCTTTTCTTTTTTTTTTATTTGACTCCAAGCCTCCCATGTCTCTGTCCCATACCCACAAGAGTCTTCCCATTTTCTGTTAACCCCTTTCCTCCCATCTACCACCTCCTCCTCCTCTCCTCCCTTCAGTGGCTGTTGTGTAACTCTGCAGTGACTGACTGAGCTGCAGCAGCAGCGGCGGCAGCAG